>NW_024581093.1:7984874-8204794 GCF_017639235.1 Corvus kubaryi | reverse complement strand
CTCGGGGCGGCCGAGCAGGCGCTCCAGCAGCGGCAGCAGGTACGCCAGCGTCTTCCCGCTGCCCGTCTCGGCGGCGCACAGGGCGCTGCGGCCGCGGCGCAGCGCGGGGATGGCGAGGCGCTGCACGGCCGTGGGCCGGCCGATGGAGAGTCGCTCCAGGCCGGCCAGCAGCGCCGGCTGCAGCCCCAGCTCGGCGAAGGTCGGGCCCTGTCCCGCCTCAGCCGGCGGCGCCTGCAGGGCAGGAGCCGCCTCCTGCGAGGGCTCCAGCTGGAAGTAATCCCCGTACGCCTTCCGGTGCTTCCAGCCCGCCGACACCAGCGGCGGCTGCTCCCAGCGCCCCACCGTCTGCCAGCGGGGCTGGCTCAGCTCCGGCCGTCGGCTCCGCAGCAGCAGCTTCCCAGGACGCGGCGCCGCCGCCTCCCCCTGCCCGCGCCGCCGGCGCTGCACGCCCCGCTGCAGGCGCAGCCGCAGGGCCCAGGGGATGCGCACCACGGCCCCGAGGGGCTGCGGGCTCCCCGCCGCCGCTGTCCCGCTGCCCGCCGGCCGCCGCGGCAGCAGCAGCGGGAGGGCGAGCGCCGGCCCGGCGCGGCCCAGCGCCATCGCGGCTCTCACGTGGGGCGGCGGCGCTGCCCGATGACGCCTGAAAGAGGCGCTGGCCCCGGTTCTCCCCGCCTGGCGGAGCCGCTGCGGAGCCGCGCGAGGACGGTGAGTGCCGCGGACGGTGCCGGTCTCTTCTTTCGCCTTTTTCCGCTGCCGGCTGAGAGTTGTCCCCGCGCCGCGATCGCGGGAGGAGACGCGGGCCTGAGGGGCTCTGGCAGGGACGGCCCGGGACCCCTCCCGCGGGGAAGGAGCCGGTGTGGCGCGGAGATCCCCCGGCGCCGCTCGGCTCCCTCACGGCTGGGCGAGCCCGACCCCCGCTGCCGGGCGAGCCCTGTCACACCTGGCGGGCACCCACCGCCCCTTTCCGGCAGAGGACACATCTGTGTTTTCCGGTAGGAAATGACACTCCATGGCAGTCCTCCCGGGGTTTCTCTTTCAGGTGGTACAGCAACAGGAATGACGGTGAACACACCGCTGTGTTTTAGAGGAAAGAAGATCCTGGCTCCAATGGTGCGAGTGGGAACACTACCAATGCGTCTGCTTGCTCTGGACTATGGTGCCGATATCGTGTACTGTGAGGTATGGAGGATGAGCAGATGAGGTGGCTTTATCTGATAACATTATTATTAAGAAAAGTGCAAATGGAATTTTTTCACTGTATGACTTGTTCTTTTTACACATAATTTTCCATTAAAAATGAGGAAAGAAGAATCTCTATGTCTTAGGGCATTTCTCCAAGCAGTTCTCAAGTTACGGCAAATCCATATTTTAAGGCTGTTCAGCAACTTCAAGTAGTTTAAACAAAACACCATAACAATTTCTTCAAGTTGTACTTTTCTTTGCATTTGGGGTGGGGGGGTTAGTATTTTTCTTTTGTATTTTTTTTTTTTTAGTACAGTCAGAACTTTGAAGGAACTTTGTGGACTGACCTCATGTCTCATCTGGTTAGTTCTCCTGTGCCTCCATATATATTTTTACTCACAGCACTGCTGTCCTTGTTTCTTAACCACTTTTTTTAAAGCTGACTGAAATTGAGGTCTGGGGTCCTCAGCACAAGAAATATGTGGACCTGTTAGAGTGGATCCAGAGGAGCCACAGTGATGATCAGAGTGCTGGAGCTCCTCTCCTACAACCACAGGCTGAGAGAGTTGTGATTGTTCTCCAGAGAAGAGAAGGCTCTGAGGAGACCTTGTTGAGCCCTTCCAGTACTTAAAGGGGGCTTTTAAAAAGCGAGGGAGAGGAACTTTTTACAAGGACAGATAGTGATAGGACAAGGGGAAACGGTTTTAAACTAAAGAGAGGAGAGCTTTAGATTAGGTGTTATTAAGTAGTTCTTTAACCAGAGGGTGCTGAGGTACTGGAACAGGTTGCTCAGAGAAATTGGTCTCTCTAGATAATTATTTAATAAAATGGGCAACTGTTTAGAGCTGACTGGCTGAAACAATTCAACTCACTGAGATTTTTTTATCCTTTCTACTCAGGAGCTGATTGACATAAAGATGCTGCAGTGTAAGAGGGTTATAAATGGTAAGTATGGCATTTCTTTTGATAATACCTGTAAGCAGTCTCTTTTCTAGTTAAGAAAAAAAGTAATTGTCTCTACTGCAATCCAAACAAACTGAACGTTTGAAACTATAGTGCAGCAGACAGGTCTAAGGGAGCACTTCAAAAGCTTACTGTAAGCCTCTAGACACAATTTAGTGAGATTATATGTACTACACTATAATTGATACATCACTATAATTGCTACAAAAATGCTTCAGAGAAATAGTTTCCAATCATGAGTCTTTTTAAATGTTAGCTGTTTGTGACATGATAGTATACACACCTTTTAGTCTACTGCAATAAGGAAGCAACACATGCAAAATCTCACTGTTTGTCGTTCATTTACTAACTTGAAGTCCATGGGCTGGACTTGGAATAACATGATTGTCCCTGCAAGTTCTTAAAAAGATGTCTTTGAGACCTGGCCCTGTCTGAGTGACGTTTGTAGTGTCCCTGCTGGGAAACAGAAGTTCACTACAAATCTCCTCTCTCCTCCTGCCCCTTCCCAAAAATAGTACCGTTCATTCTGGTGAGTCATCACTGGGCTTGTCTTGGTGGCGATGTCCAAGGAAAAGGCTGCAGGGTCATTAGGGAGCACTGTGGAAGGGAAACGGCAGTATGTCAGAAATGTACTGCAGGGACAGGTAGGGTGCCATTAGCTCTGCTGTTCATGGAAGACTTCAATAGCATCTCATTTATATATAAATTACATAGTCATATGGCTTTTAAAATTTTTACATCTCTATAGAATTTTCATCAGTTTTATCTGTTTCTCATTTGATACAGAAGTACTTGAAACAGTGGACTTCGTTGCACCTAATGAAAGAGTTGTTTTCAGAACTTGTGAAAGGGAGAGGCAACATGTAATCTTCCAAATGGTAAGAAACAAAGTACTCTTCTAACAACACAGATGTGGTATGCTGGTGACATGTTGATGTCAGTCTGAAGCAGCTCTCTGTATTCCAGACTGTCAATTTCTTGGTGTTTCAGGGGCAGGTAAAGCTTCACATGAAATGTGCTGCAGAATTTCTAAGCTATTGGTACAAATCAAGATGCTATTGTAAGCTCTCCTACATGTGTTTTCAGAAGAGGTGATTAACATGAACTCTGTGCTCTCTGACAACAGCTTGCTTTTTAATAGGTATCTCAGATATATTTCCGAACTTGTGGATGCCAGAAATAAATTGTGGTGATGTCTGATCACATGTTGAAGTTTTGCACTGTCCTGTAAACAGTCTCACTGGAAAGACTGAAAGAAATGGCATTGTTTAGTATAGATAAGAGAGGATTAATGTGTGCCTTAGCATTGCACAAATGGATTAAAGATTCCCTCTCTGCTGAAGAGAAAAAGACAGTAATTTGCTCTTAGAGACCACTCCGTGTAGGGCAAGAGACAATGGGCTTGGAGGAAGGGAGAAGCATGAATGGACTGCATTAGATATTGAGAAGACCTTTTTTGGTGGTAATGTAGCCCTGAAATAGGTTGCTTGTAGAGGCTGTAAAATTGTTATTAGTGGAGCTTCTTAAGAACATTAAAGTATCTGTTGCTGAGGGGCTAAGCACATTTGATATTGCTGTAGGTAAAGAGGGCAGACAGACCTCTGTGGATCCTTTTTTGTGACAGCTTTTATCATCCAGTGTCTGACTCCAATACATGCTTTAGGTGAATGTGTTAAGTATCCAGTGTGTCCCTGAGTGGGTCCCTGTCTATACTAAATGTTCAGAACAAATACAGTTGTACACATGTGCAAGTAAGCACCTTTCTTTTTATTAATTCAATGATATTTTGTAATTATAAATCCTCTTCTTTTACCAACAGGGTTCAGCAGATGCTGAAAGAGCCCTGGCAGTAGCTAAGCTTGTGTAAGTCATCTGCTCTCACCTTCATCCCACCATGGATTTGTCTGGGGTTTTTTGTACAGAGGAATTATTGTAGAAGACAGTTTTTTATGATTGAGGGGATCAAGGTAGCTCTTGATAGAACCAGGAAAATTCAGCTGCATAAATTCTGTTCTGGGATTGATGGCTTTTTGCTAGTGCAAGTGTGTCCTTGATCTCTCCAGTATGAATTTTCCTGGGTGTTGCACAGCTGCAAGACCAATACAACTGAAAATGTTTCTTACTGTTTGTGGTTTAAAGCCTCCAATAATGCATTGTGCAGAAATGAAAAGTGGCTCTCAAAAAGGTGATTTAAAGGCTCCATTTAAATAGATGGAAATTTCAATAGGACTTGCTGTAGTGATTGTGGTGAATTTAGTGGTGGATGTGCTTTATATATGATTAAGTATATATAAGGTATTTAAGATGAGTATTTGCAGCTTCTGCACAGCACTGGTTATTGAAACCTGTGGACAGAGTGATCTTCAGACCACCATTAAGATTAATATATTTAACTTAAATAAGTGAGAAGCTAAAAATTCTGAAGTTCAAATAAACTTTACCTTAAGCTCTCATTTAAGCCTTAAAGATGATAGAACAAATTACCTGGAAGGATATCTGGTTCTTGATTCTTGTTCTAATAGGCTAAAAAATAGTTTCATTTTTTTCTTCTCTTTCAGAGAGAGTGATGTGGCTGGTATTGATATCAACATGGGATGCCCAAAAGAATATTCCACTAAGGCAAGTGGATTTTGATTACACTTAAATGAGCCTTTTCTGTCTTGAAGGTATGGAGTGTGGAATACTCACACTCCATTCAATACACTGAATGGTTTTCAAATTGAAGCAGTAAAATTTTGATCCAGAGAAAAATTGAACTTAATTTTTTGTAATAAGCAGAACACTCTAGAAAGTGTCACAGCCCTAATACAGTAAAATAACATAGGCTGTTAGATAATTAAATTCTTAAAGGCTAGGTAAAATGAAGTAATTTTTTAGGGTTTTTAATGTTTTTCTGAGGTCAATAATTTGTTGGGTGAGTAAAATAAGTTCTGCCTAGCCTTAATAAGAATTGAAATCACAATTTGTCATCTGAGCAAATAGATGGCAAAAAACAGTCACAACTTAGTAATGCTGAATTCAATTATTTGTCAGTTTTAAATGGGAGGACAATGGATCAATTAAAACCTGATTTTAATTTTTTTTGTAGTAAAGCACATGCAGCTCTAAATTAGTCCTGTATCTGTGGCTAAAACAGAGCATTCAAACTGGTTGTTAGGACTGTTAAGCCACTTGGTGTAGAGATAAAGGATCAATAAATCAGACTATGGTGCTCTGTTTTGATGTCAAATGCTCCACAGAACCATAATTAAGAACAAAACATCAAAATATCCATCTTATACTAGGGTGAAAAATCAAATGTTCAACTGCTGGTGAATGGTTATTCTCCCACAATAGTTCCGGGTCAAAAAAGTTTGTACAAAAAAGTTGTTGGCCTCTGCAGATGAAATAGTACGGGAAGAGTAGCCAAAATACTAAATTGTTCATAATTATGTTAAATGTTCATTATTTCTGTTCATTACAGGCACTTAATTTGTCTTAGTCTTTTTTTTTTATGTAGTGTATGGACAGAAACTACTGACATAAAAACCTCAAATGTAGTGTGTAATGTTAAAACAATAAATCTGTTGAGCTGTCACTTAATGAGGGGAAACTGCATGATTGTATTTGCTAAAAATAGCTTTTTGAAACCCTGTCTGCTCCATAAAGTAATGAGAGCAAACTGATGCTCTGAATTACTGCTTAATTATTCTTGTACAGGTCTAGGGAATGTAGCACCGAAGTGTTCACTAATGCTCCTGTATTTTAAATTTTGCCATTTTTTCCTTAATATAACATTATGCTTTTGTTGTGGTCTGCTTTTAGGCAAAATGGTTGAGTTGAAAAATATGTTTGCCTAGTGCATAAAAGCTTCTGTCTATTTTCCCAGGGAGGTATGGGAGCAGCGCTGCTGTCTGATCCTGACAAAATAGAGTCTGTAAGTATCACCTGGTGGGGTTTGAGTTGCATTGGAAAGAATTGTGCATTGCGCTCTACTGGCAGCAGGAACGAGTTGTATAGATGACAAATTTGTAATAGCTAGAGTGGAATACTCAGTTTAGGACACTGGAATCAAGGTTATAAATAAATATTCCTGATTTTGTTCTCCTTGCCATTGTGTGGACTGTAAAATTACTGCCTTCTTTTCAGTTTTAAAACTTTCAGTGTGGTGCTGTATTTGCAAGTTTTATGTGTCTATACATGTAATTTGAAATTATCAGAGTTCACTGGTCGACTCATATTAAAAGCAGTGTTGAAACTCCAGCAGCAGTTAATTGCTCTCTAAAAAATCCAGTTGAAAGCAACAAAGAAGTGGAAGTAAAAATGTCTTAGACTAGAGACAGGTTTGTGTATCTACTGGATAAAATTGTATATTCAGTTACAGATTGCATGTGTCTGTCTAGCGTGTAAGACTCTTTATAGAGGAATAGTAAATAGTGTTACATTATTCTGTATTAATTTATTAATTAATAAAATATAATAATTTTATTGATTTATTAATTTATCTTCAAGAGAGGAAGGAGGAGAGTTTTAGTAATGTCACTGTTGTGATCAGGTTTTTGTCTTTTTTTCTTTTTCCAGATATTGACCACCCTTGTTAAAGGAATTTGTAAACCAGTTACCTGCAAAATCCGCATTTTGCCCTCAGTAAGAACGTAAATCATTGTGCTGAAGTGTTCAGCTGTTATTTCTCTGATTTACTGTCAGTTAGAATATGTGGTCTTCTGGTATGGTGCCATTGTAGGCCTCTTGCTGTGAAATAGCACTTGGATCTACAATTTCTGTTTGGGATGCTGTCCCGGCCTAAAGGGTTATCTGACCTGCAGGTGCACAGAGACTGTGGTTGTGGGCTTGTCAGATTCCATGATATGCAAGGGTACAGAGGTTTTTATCCTCTAAATTTCTCAACTAAGCCATTTTTATGTCCTAGAGGTACAAAAAGGTGTAGGACACCACCCCTTGAGCAGTCAGTAGATGCTGTTAATTCCTGTTTTTCACATGGGGTTGCCAATAGATGATTGTTTTCTTTTCTTTCAGACTGATTTTTCTTCCAAACTGTTTTCCTGTTCTCGCATTTAGAATAGCCAGTGAAGTTACAGGGTCTGTCTTTTTCAGGATCTTTTTCCAGACTTTTTTTACAGCTGATGTAGCTTCCTTAACTGCTTTTTTTTTTTGCAGATTAATTCTCTACATATTCTTATACTTCCAAGAGATGATGGGCCTTCTCTTTTAAAGACTGATTATTTTGCAATTGGGTATTTAATTACCTGCCTAGATACTGTGATTGCATATGACCTAAGGAGGTATTTTAGTAGATGGATGAGCTGTTCCTGAGCCAACTTTGTTCAAAAGTCATTTATGTGTTGGGATAAACAAATGAAGCTTGTGTGAAAAGAATCAGTAACCCAGTCTAAGATCATTTTCGTTCTGGAGTATTAAATCAGAGAACTGGTACCTTTCCTTTTTATTTTCTGCAACAATCCTAGAGCCTCTTCCTTTTTGTTTCAAGCTGTTTTTGCATAATGTAATCCATCAGAACAGCAGGTGAGCTTCTGTTTCTGCGTCCCTGCCAGCTGGGACATGTTGCAGTTTTCAGACTGAATCTAGTATGTTTGGGATGAGCCACAGATATTCCTCCAGCTTTTGAAAGAAAAATTCACCTTCCCTTTTTTTCATTCTCCCTTTCCCTAAAGCTGCATGAGACAGGCTAATGCTGCAGTGTGTCAATTTTGTTTCTGCCTTTTAAGAGCATCTCACCTCTTTGAAGATATACTGGGCCTTTTGATTCACTGGGCATGTATGAATGTCCTTAGAATTTTTTAGATGCTGGTTAACATTTTCAAGACACATCTGAGAGGTATATTTATAGTTGTGTGATTGCATGTTATGTTGATTTCAGAAGGCATCCTCTTACTGGAAAGCATTTTAATTACAATTTACAGAGTAGTCATTAGAGAGGAGTTGCTAATCAAGTGTTCCAATCATTTTCAATTGACAGTCTGAAAACCTGTTGGAAAATATTCTCCTGCTCCAGAGTATTATGTTACCTGTTTTGAGAAAGTTTGTAGACTATAGTTTCAAGGAAGCATTGAAAATGAATTCTTATTTTTGCCATAGCATGTAGTTCTTTAATTGAAATATATATTAAATGATTATATGTGTTGGGCTTTATTGATGAAACACAGGAATCACATGGTCACATGATAGTTTTGCTTTGAATTAAAATCATGTCAGTCTGTCTTATCCCTCAGGTTGAGGATACTGTGAATCTGGTGAAGAGAATAGAAAAAACTGGCATTGCTGCCATTGCAGTCCATGGAAGGTAAACTGATTTTAGGCAAGAAAGATTTTTTTTAGTCTGTTGATGAATGGAGCACAGTATATGACTGATATCAGTATACTCTATACTCTAAATGTCATATGTGGTTCTGATGTCAACTGTTAACTGAATTGCTGTTCTAGAAAATCAAGCCAGTATTTAGGGAATGGAACTGCTTGCTGCTCTTTTCCTAAATATTTGTTCTCAAAGACCAAGTAGAACTAAAATTATCTTGCATACTTTATACCTAAAAAATTAAATATATAAAATAAATAAGCTGAAGCAAGTATATCCCAATAATCCTTCTGTCATGCCTGCTGTGATTTAGAGACCTATAAATTCCACAGGAAATCTTTGGTCTTGTCTTTTTTTTTCTTTTTTTCTTGCTTGTTGGAAAGGAAGAGGGAGGAGAGGCCTCAGCACCCTGTCCACTGTGATGTGATCAAGGCCATATCTGAAGCAGTCTCCATTCCAGTAATAGCAAAGTAAGTTGGACTAATTAGCTCATTATGATCAGATGCCTGTACCTAACTTAAGATTTGTAAGTGCAGGAAGAAGAACCACAATTAGTTACATTTGTGTTGTTAATTTTTAGTGGAGGATCTCATGACTTCATCAAAGAATTTGCAGACATTGAGACCTTCCAGAAAGCAACAGCTGCCTCATCAGTCATGATTGCTCGTGCTGCCATGTGGAACCCCTCTATCTTCAGAAAAGAGGGGTTTTGCCCCTTGAAGGATGTCATGCAAGATTACATCAAATATGTATGGTTTATTTAAGATCTTACTTGTAATTAACATGATTTAAAGTTGTTAATCCAAATTTTACTGAAGCATCTTAACTCCATTTCAAAGGCTTGGTTCTGGGGATATTTTAACATAGTGACGGTGACATGAGTCTTGCAATCAACCACCGCTTCCTCTGTTTGATTTTGTTCAGAAAAAAAATACTCAGAAATCAGAATTCAGAAGACATGCTTTTTAGGCCTAGTTTCTTGGGAACATTTATGAGGCTTACAAGGCTATCTAAAAATGTCAAGAAATTTAAAAATATGTAGTCCAACTCTTTTGAAGTCACAGTTGTACAAATTGAACAGAATATTATGTACAGTATACAGTATTGAATATACAATATTGAACAGAAAAGTGAGAGAATATTAAATTCTCTGTTGCTCCTAGATTCATTTTTAGCCATTAATTACTTTTCACAAATAATGTCAAGAAGTATTCACAGCAGGGAAGCAAAGGGAATGATTTGCCAATAAAGTAATGCAGTACTGTAGTCCTGTAGCTCCATTAGCCAAGTCATCTAACATACAGAGTTTTATCCATTATTCAAAAGAGAACATTTTAATGACGTAATAGGAAATTAGTCAGAAATCTGTAACTTTGATCATGTCATCAATTCAAAATTTTTTTGTTTTAATTTGAGCTTGCTATTAACCAGTTACTTACTAAAATACCAGTGCATTGCTAGTCAGTGATGTAAACTGGTCAACTCTTTCTTCAGAAGTATGAGTCAGTTGAACTTTAGTTCATGAAATCATGCCAAAATAATCAGATTATAGTCACATTCATGGGTAGTGTTGAATATGTTATTGAGGAAACCACTGTGGTTTGCCTTTCAAAAATGATTTTGAAAGTCATCAAGAGACCATACACAGTATGTAAGAAATATTTGTTTGGTGTGTTTTTAAATTGTCTCTTTCCATCAGGCAGTGAGATATGATAATCACTACACCAACACTAAATACTGTCTGTGTCAGATGTTAAGAGAACAGCTGGAAACTACTCAGGGTAAGAAGCTGCACGCTGCACAGTCCACACAGGAGCTCTGGTAAGCATGGACTTCAGAAAAGGTATTGTACTCTGCCAAGCTGGCACACCACTTCTCTGTCTAGCACTGCCTGGCATTTCACAACATCACAAGTTGCAAAAACCCCAGAAACAACCCCAAAAAAATCCAGATAAGGAGATGTGAAATAACATAGTAACCTTTTCCAGGTTTCCTTCACGCTCAGATGATAAATCTTGAACCCTAACACTCTCTATATTCAGCACACTAATTTGAGTGGTGCTTCACTGAGTGACAGGCATTTGTTTGCATGAAGTGATTAAGAAAAATTTCAGCTTGTCTGAAATTTTATGGAACTTGTCTTCTTCCAAGGATATTTATTTGATTTACCTCTCTCTCTTGCATGCGGGGTTTTTAATGTTACTGGAATATTTGCAACATATTTGTTTTAAAATGAACACTTACAAACTCAAAACCATGTATCAGGGTTGTGTGGTTGCATGGTACTTAAATGTATTTTTTTGTTCTGCTTTTCATACCTGAAATATCCTAATGACGGCAATCTTCTAAGGAAATATAGTAGTTTTAAAAAATCTTGTCATCCCACACATCTGAAACAGACTGGATGAAATTTCTCAGTGGGAGAGACAGAAATGGAAGAAGGAAAAATTTAAGAGAAACCATAAAATAGGCAGGTGATTAAAGAGTTTGCACAGAATTAGGGGAATTCAGGTTTGGACCCATCCCAAACTGAACAAAATAAAGTTCTGAGCTTGTATGTGTCATATCCATGTTGTGTGTTATAATTGTTCTCGTGGTGGAAGGGAGGGGAAGAGTCTCCTTGTTTTTATAAAAAGTCTGAAACTGTTTGATATCTAATATGTATAAAAATGGATAGAAATGTTGAAAGTGTGAAATACTTTGCAAAATAATTTAATGGTTTCTAGCAAACCCTAATCAGCATTCTGTTCATGTTCAAAATGAATGGAAATGCCTGCAATCCCTTTGCCAGTTTATTGCCTTTTACCAGTTTGGGCTTTCTATAAATACTTCTGTCCATGATTATTACATTACATTACAGTACAATGAAGGGAATTTGTATTGCATATATAAAGGCAGCTAGGCTTCATTATTCTTAAAGGAGCAGTGGAATCCATGAAAAACATTTAAACTTTGCAAGTTACTTTTCACTTTGGCAATTTAAAGAAATTAACACATTTTAGTATAGTATCAGACTATCTATTTTGATTATAGATTTCAAGTTTAAGAAAAAAGATATAGTATAGATTGAAACTAAAACAGTCTTTTGCAACTTCAGTTAAGTCTTAGCCAAAAGGATGGTGGTGTTTTCTGCTGCATGAACAGTAAAGCATAATATGTAAATAAATATTGTAAAGTAAGAGTTTTACACAGGCAATTAGAGGTGTCACAGTTCATACATGTAAACACTGGATACAGATCTAGTAAAACTTTGGGGCTTGTGTGCTATGCCTGACAATTCTTTAGGGGCTTCCAAAATCAAATTTTCTCAGTTTTTGTACCTGTGATGCAATACCAACATTAAAATGGGCTAAAGCAATGTGTGTGCAGGAGAGGGGGACAGACAGTGCCATTTGAAAATTTATGAAACTGCTTTCTGCCAGCAAACTTGGTCTTTTAACCCCTGTTCTGAACAACCTGTTTCATGTCCAGATAACTGAGGAACATTCAGTTTTTTAAAAGGCACCAGTTTATCTTCAGATAAAAATGGTGCATAATTCTGCTGTCTCCTGGTGGTGAGAACAGGTTACAGCCATTTGAGCTTCAGCCTCAGTGCTGAATGCAGAATGGCCTGCTGCTCTTTCCACGAAACATTTACATAGCAGTACCTAATGAATTGCCTTCCCTTAGAAGCATAAGTTAGTATTGTTCAGCTTCATTGCTTTTTTGCTTGGAGCGTTGGAGATGGCTTAGTGGGCAGAATTCATTTTGTCATTGAACAGCCCCATATCAACCAGCATCCTCATAACAGAAAGTGAAAGTTTATTTTATGCTGCAGGTTTAATTGCCATTATCATCTGCAGAAAACCAATAGTCTCAGTTCTTCAAAGTAGATCCAGCCTGCCATGGATCTGAAATTTAAAAGGATCTGAGGTTTTTGCCTTCGACTAAAATCCTGGTTGCAGCAACTCGTTATCTGTGCTTGTGAATAATACTCTGAAGTCAGAAAATCTGAGATTTTGAGGGGTTTGGATGCTATAGTGTTCATTGCTTATAGTATTTTTAATTACTATAATTAGAAGAAGAATCTATTTCCTACTTTTGGTTCTTATTGCCTTTGTGGAACTGATGCAGTCTGAGATGTTCGTTTGCTGACTCATCCAGCTGCAAGTTATTAAATGAGCTAATACTTTGAACATTGCAGTACCTGTATTTCTGACTGATTCTGCCTGGACTTCCAAGCTACAAATTGCATATGTAGTGCTGGAAATCAGAACGTTCTTTTTCTACTTGTAGCTCAACAATGTCTGGTTAGAATTGAAAGAGAAACAATATAATGTCACTGTGCAGAATATAGCCACGCTTCCAGTTCATTCTCTGTCCTCTTAACATATACCATAAACGCAACTGATTTCTCTACTTACTTTCTCTGTCATAATGTGATACAAAAATTTATAAACTGATCTTTAATACAAAGGAATTCTGTTTGAATAGTGAAGTCTTTGAAATGGGTGACTTCTATGAAGAAACAACAGCTATTTTTGAAGCAAAGAAAACGTCTTTAGAAAGCAAGACACAAGATGAAGATGACCAAATGGAAGATCCAGATGTAATAAAAATGGCTGTTAGATTTGACAAGTAAGCATGCAAATCAAGTTTTTCACTATCTTGCGTCTCTGAATAATAAATGTGAGGTTGACAGTGTCCTAGTAATTTTTTGAAAATGATTTGCAAAACAGCACTTACTGAGTGAATTCCTATGAAGCAGTATCTCTTCTCTAGCTGTATTACTACAGGATGTAAATGTTTGGGAAGAATTAATAGAAAGCTTTAGATTTTATTTTAGATGTTTTGTCACATCTATTACTTAAGTTATCTAATGAGGAAGAAGCATCTTTTTTTATAATTTGAGCTGTAAAATTAAACCTCAAATAACTGGTAGAAGTAATGCAATAAGCAGCACTGTCTGTTTTAAAATAGAACTTTGTGCACAGTTGTTGACCACAATTTTTTCTGTCTAGGCGAGAATATCCACCACAGATCACTCCAAAAATGTATCTTCTGGAATGGTGTAGGAAAGAAAAGCATCCTCAGCCTGTTTATGAAACTGTGAGTTGATGAAAAACCCTTTCAAACCTCTTCCTCTGCCTTCTACATGAAATTAAGTATTTTAGGACTCAAGGTAGTGAGAAATTATGCTTCCCAGTCTGGTGTAGCTCTTTCAGAAAGCAGCTGCAGAAATGGTAATACATATAGGGATGAAAAATAGCAGCTTATTTTATTAGAAAATAAAAAAATAGAAGTCAGACCTTCAGTCTGCTTTGGTTCATGTGTGAAAGAAGTTGCTGTAACTTCTTGGTCATTATATAGGAGCCCATGACTTACTTTGTTTTACTACTTCTGTGAAGTAAAGAATTAAGTCTCAGAATGTTTTCTCTCTTGTTGCACACTGTTAACACATAGGAACTGCATGGGACAGGAGCACCTGTTTGGTTAGATGGGGACATTATTTGTTTATTTGTTATTTTTGTAAAGCAAAATTATTTGCAGCTTGGACAATTTCTTATTTTTTTAATGTTAAGTATGTACAGTTAAATTTGTGGTGTGAATTAGAGTAACTTTAAAGTTATGTTACTTGTTATTCTTGTTTTTATACCTATGAAGGAATGTTGATGATGTTGTTTCTTCTGTAAATTACTGGTTTTTGACAGCCCCTTCCCTTCTAATGCTTTTTTTTCTACAGGTTCAAAGACCACTGGATAGATTATTCTGTTCAGTAGTGACAGTAGCTGAGCAAAAATACCGATCAACTCTGTGGTAAGCCATCCTTAATGTTTTTTTCAGCTGGATTTTTGTTTCTGAAATGTTGCTTAAAAATTTGCAGTAAAAGGGTACTCCAGTTTATTCCAGTTGACTTTGATAAAGGTCAGCTAAAAGCTACCTCCTAAAGCTACCTCTAGGAGGGAGAAAGGATTAAAATTTTCTGAAAATTGAATGTAACAAGAGGAAGTTAGCACTGGCATAATCAAGTAAACAGTTACAGATTTTAATTCCCTTTGCGTTAGTCCACAAGTTGTATTGGAAGGGGAGCAAATAGGTGACCCAGTTCCATTGTGTGTGATGAGTTCAGAAAGATGCCAGGGGAGGCAGAGGGGAATGTTGGAGGAGGTTGTGTCTTCAGCCACTACAGCAGATCCATTCCACTGAGAAGTCAGGACTAAGTGTGTATATCCAGTGAAGCAGAGGACAGTGCAGTGAGTTCTTAGAGATCACAGTTAATTAGCAGCTACATCCAGGGCTGCTCTAAAGTTTCACGGTGGTATTTTATACAATCATCCATTAATACCGGAGTTGACTTGAGGCATTTGCGCCTAAGTTGATCTTGATTTAACTGCAAAGCTAGAGCTCAGCATTGAACATTTTAAGCAGGACAAGTGCACACATCTGCTTTGCAGCCTTCCTGTTCAACACTTTAGGAAGTTATATGATACGAAATTTTGAGAAGAAAGTGCTTTCAAATACTGACTTTCACAAATGTGTGATGTGCAGTCTCTCTCAAAAATGACAGAATTTTTATTATTATGGAGCACTTCCTGCTTTTGTCAGCATCAAGGAACTTGTACACCCGCCAGAGAGTATACTTAAGCCTGAGCCTCTTTCAAGAAAAGTGATCCTTCATAACTCAGTTTTGTTTAGTGATCAGATTTGTAAAAGTTACCTTTCTGAGGATTGTGACCACTTGGGCCAAGCACACATTGACTTTGTACCTTTGAAATGAAGAGTGTTTGAGAGACAAGACCTGATAGAGACAGATTTTCTAGGAATATTGCATCAAGAGTGATGCATCAACACTTGACACCTAGCAAGATTGAAATAATTTCTGGAACTGACCTGTTTTGTTCCTCTGCTGTGAGATGACTACAAATGCTGGTTGTTTCCTCATGTTGCATCAGAGACAAGAAGTTGTCTCTTGGCAGGTGGAGACCTCTATTTCCACTTTTATGTGTGCTCTGTCTGCTTGCTCTTCAGGGACAAGTCCAAGAAACTGGCAGAACAGGCTGCAGCTATTGTCTGTCTGAGAACACTGGGTGTCCCAGAGGGAAAGCTCTGTGAGGGAGAAAATCACCTGATTAACAAACGCAAGAGGCAAGACCAGGAGCGCTTGATTAACAGAGACCATGGAGAAGATCTTGCTGAGCCTTCCCATAAAAAAGCCAATTTTATTGAAGAAACTTCTGACATGAATGTGCCGAAGATGCCACGATAGCATGGAAATTAGAGGTTTCGTGCCTATGCAGCTACAAATGAGCTCCTGTTTGTATATCTTGCTGTTCACATTTCATTTGGATTTTCTCAGAGACAGATAAATTTCCCAGTTGTAAAAAATGCCACTGAGATGTTTACTGTTCACCACTCACTGTCCCTATGGTGCCTTTCAGATGATAATTAGGAACTTGATTTTAAAGAACATGGAGAAGATAATCCCAAATAATAAATTTTTTTAAAATATCAGGTATTTTCAAAGCAATTTTGTCATTGGTTTTATTATTCGTTTTTTATTTTTAAGAAGTCTACAGTGTGCTGGTAAGAGATGTATTAATATATCATCCACAAGCAGAGGAATTCCCTATGGAACTGTGTAGTTAATCAGAAAAATCAATGTAGGAAAATATTAATAGCAAAGTAGACATGGTTGCGTCAACTGAGTTTTATGCATGACTTGCAAGCTTTGTTTACATCTCTTATGTATCAAGAAAAAGTTTTTTGCAGGGAGAAGGACTTAAAAATTGTAAGACAAGCATTAAATAACAGTCTTCTGTGGTAATTTCTACTACATTCTACCCTTCAGAAATATGACATAGAATTAACCATCCTTTCTTGGTCTTACGTATTACAGTTGTGTCTTTCCAGTAAGGAACTGGAGCCAAGCCTGGCAGCAATGGCTTTGTTGAATGAAGGCACTTTGAGCTGTTTTTTCTTTTGAACTTGAAAGTACTCATAAATGTCTACAAGTAGATTACTTGCAATAATGGCCATCCAAATATGGCCTTGTATGTTCTTGAAATGTGACCTTGTTTTTCTCAGTAATCAGCTGTTGGTGATGCAGGGGGTCTCAATCAAAGGCCCGTGTTCTCTTTGTTGTTTCCATCATCACAACTTCTTATTAAAGTAAACTGTAAGGAAATGCTTTATGCCAAGAGAGGATACAGATGCTGTCTGATTCATGGCAACTCAGCTGAGCTTGTCTGATGTAGGGTTCTGAATCTGCAAAAGAATGCCAAAAGAATTCAGAGATTTCTGTTACTAACAGTTTATTGAAATGGTGGTTTAGTTTCCCTCAACAGTGTGAGGGCTCCTGAAATTATCATCTCTGGTCTGAAAACAAAATTATGGGGATGTTTCATGCCATGACCTCTAAAGTACTTTGTATGAAGAATGTACAAGATATAATTCGTTTGGTTGCAATTCATAAAGAATATTCCTATTTAAAATTTTGATTTTTTTCCTCAAGTGATCGTGCCAAATTAAACCATTCTTTCAAAAAGGAAGAACAATATCTCATCAGATAATATTCAGGGTTGTGAAATTAAAATGTCTGCTGTTTAGATTAGAGTAATTTACAGTACATCTATACAGTCTAGGAAGAAGGAATTTTCTTGTTCAATTCATACATTGAAGTAAATGCACTTAAATATATTTACATTTGATATCATTTTAGTGCTACAATTTTACTCTGAAGCACTAAAAAAAATTGCAGTAATAATCAGAAATTTCAGAAGTAGCCCTTTTCCTATTATAAATTCTATCTGGATATCTTACTTTTGTCAGAACTATCTGGAGCCATAATAATAAAGAAAAAGTCATTTTTAGGTCCTGTTAGCAGTGTGGTTTGCAAGGTCTAATGTAATAGAATCATGGACTGTTCAAGTGTGGAAAGAACCTCTGGAGATTGTCTGGTCCAAACCCCCTGCTCAAAGCAGGGTGAACTCGGGCTGGTTTCCCAGAACTGTGTCTAACTGGGTTTTGCACTCCAAGGATTGAGACTCCACAGCCTTTCTTGGCAACCTGTTCCAGTGTTTGAGCACCCTTAAAGTAAGCAAAAATGGGTTTTTTTTCCTTCTCCTACATGGAATATCCTGTATTTCAGTTTGTGCCCCTTGTCTCTTGTACTGCCACATAGAAGGATCTGGCTTAGTCTCTAATCATTACTGTCTGTCTAAAAGGGAAATTGAATCTTTGGGTAATACAGATGGTGATGCCTAAGTACAGTGTGGACTTGTATGGCAGCAGTTACTATGGATCAGTGGAAGTTACAGTTGATTGGGATGAGTTTATAGATAAGTCAATCGTGAGAAGCATGTTACTTCTCTTTTGACTCAGGAAAAAACCCAAAAAATTACTCAGCAGAAAGTGTGCCGCTGCTGATTTGAACTTCTTAGAGAAGTGAGATAGGATTGTTCAGTTTAGGAACCAAGGCCTTCATAACGGTATTTGTAACTTGGGGGTTACCTCTGGTATTTTGTCATGCAATGTGGATGGGCATCCTCCTGCCTCCTTAGTGAGGTACAGCCTGTGCAGACTTTTCATATTGCTTCCTTCCAGCCAGTGACTCCATGCAATTCAGAGCTCAGGTCTGTGGTGAGAGGTGGGTGTTCCAGTGCTGCTTGAGGAGGTGTAAGTCTTGGGTTCATTTGAACAGCTGAGCAGATTTCTGCAGGATGCTGTCAAAAATTCTCATGGAACTGTAGCTGAAGATAGATACTTTAACAAAGGCTGTATGAGTTGCCTGGAGGTGCTTTAATACTCATATTATAGGATATGTGCTTTGGCTTGGTTGATGGAGAGGGTTGGATAATACTGGCTGCATAGTTTGCTATGAGTGAAACAAATGCTATGTAGACACCAGTCTGCAAAGTGTGTATGTTAAATCATATGAGTGCTGGAAGTTGGGAGGGATGTTTCTGGTTTTTAATAACTGCATGTTTTCAAATCCTTCCTGAAATTACTACATGGTTGCCAATGTTGCCCTTACTCCTCTTAGCTCTCAGCACTGGTTGTACGCATTAACGGGGTTGTCTGTGCTGTAGTTATGGATAGACCAAACAGAGCCTGTGAAAATGACAGTGAGGAGTCACTCTGTTGGAATGAGCTTTTAATGCTAAATATAGAAGGGCTGTAATTCTGGCAAATGGCTAGGAAGTGTAACATTTGACAGCTTTGATCAGTTTCAGAAAGAACCAAAGAAAAGTTGCACTTGTATATATATGCACGTGTATGGCAGAATGTTATGTTTTAATGACTTTGTTACATACTTTCATTCCTTGTAACTGTTACAACTAATGTGTGACAACGTGCCCTACTTTGATTATTCAATCCTAGCCAGTTCTACTGATAGCATAATTGTATTCATCACGTGTGTTCCCTTCTCAGCACTGGTGTTAAAGTAATTACTTCAGTGACCAGTGCTTTCCTCCTAGAAATCATTCCATGCACATTGCTTTTAAAGAGCAAACTACACTGTGTGGGTTTCTCCCATGCTTCTCTTCCCTGCTGTACCTTCCAGGAACAGAAGGTGGCAGGTTTTTTTAGTTTTCAGAAAAATACACTGACTTCTGCAGTGTTTAACAATCCAGCCATTGCACTTCTGCATTCTTGCATAGGGTGGCAATTGAGACCACAGCTGGGTTGGAGGATATTTAGCCTCACTTTTCAGAAACTTTTTTTTTTTTAAACGTAGTGTGAATATGATACTGGGTTAATACTGATGAAAGCTGTGCTCTATTTTAAGTATTTGCTTAGTGAAAATGTTTCACTATTAATCCTGTGGAACTCTGTGAAGCAACTGGAGGGTTTTTTGTCCCGGGGTACCATCAGCCAACAAAAAAAGCAGTTGTATTTTTTACTTGATAATGATGCTGCAGAGAGTATTTGTAATGATACCTGCCAAATTGTGGTCCATGGGAATGGGGAGAACTGTAACTAGTCCTCCCTGTATTCTGCTTACTAGAAACGTGAATGGGAATACAGAGATATTTTTACCAGCCTTTAGCGTGGATGCACTTCAC
Organism: Corvus kubaryi; assembly: GCF_017639235.1. NCBI lineage: Eukaryota > Metazoa > Chordata > Aves > Passeriformes > Corvidae > Corvus > Corvus kubaryi. The sequence goes on along the minus strand of NW_024581093.1, from coordinate 8,185,291 downwards.
TCACTGTGGGTCTACCTCCAGGGCCTTGCTGGCTGGAATGCTTTTTGGAATGTCCCGGGCTCTGAGCCCAACCCCGCCCTGGAATGTGAGGTTAAATGTTGGCGGTACAAATACAGAGTTTGAATATCAGAATCCTAGAGTTCCCCAGCACTGCAGTTTCAGAAACTGACAAGTGAGCCACATGTCAGCTCAGCTGCTCTCCAAGTCAAAGAATAAACATGCCTTGGGTTGCTGGGGAAGGAGGGGGAGGTGGGGTGGTTTTTGTTTTGGTTTGGTTTTCGCTTACCCATTATGACACGCAGAAGAATGTGCTTTTCAAACACGTCAACTGGCAAGATTGTGAGAGGTCCCAGACAGGTGTTAGCTGGAAGGCAGTCTTCATTCACAAAAGCATTTTACTGCCATTCTTTAATCAAACCTAGGAGCTCAACATAATGAGAGCTGTTGCCTTGTTAAACAGGAGCCTGCTTATATTTGGACTCCGAGTGAAGGAGTGATGAGATGGCCTGTAAGGCTTAAGTTCCATCTGTACCACAGTGCAGGAGGCCAACGCTTGAGGCTTTGAGTCAGAGGTGCTGATGACAAAGCTGATGAAAAACATTAAAAGCTAAACATGAAAAGCAAGCCTTTGGTGAGGAGGGAGTGCATCATGTATTGTTAAAAAACAGTTGCCTAGGTCAGTTAAGGAGAAGAACTGCTGAGCTCCAGGGGGAGTCTGGTTCAGTTGCCCGTATTCCAAGGAGCTCTAACCTCAGTGGGCTTTGTGAGAGGAGGCTTAAAATATGCCTCACTTGTGGTGTTCACTTAGCTCCCAAATGAAACTGTGTTGCAGGAGCTAATGTGAATCAGCTGTTAAACAACTATTAGTTAAACAAATAAATACTTTTCACTTGCCCTGGTATGGTGGGAGAGTCTCTGTTTTCTGTTTTTAGAAAATTATTGTCTGAGAGATAATCTCTTGTGAGAGTTTACAGAGCACTGTAGTACAAATCTGATACTTCACTCATTTTAACTTAATTTTCCTTGATAAACTCCATACGTTTGTTAATGCTTCAGTATGTCATTGTGTTCAACATGAAAAATTCCTGTTCAACTGCCTTTAAAAATTATTGCTTGGTGATTGGAACCAATGGATCTAATCTATGAATAGTTGTGAACATGGATTTTTTTGATTAATATTCTGTTGCATAGAGCCGGCAGAACTGGATTTGAATACAGATCTTCAACCTACTTTTTAGCTGCTTTAAAACTATATAAACATGTTCCCTTTTCTAATACAGTTTTTTGTTGACTTGCAGACTTCTCTGTGCAGTGTTAGGCTGCTGTGGTTGCCTGTGTACTTGCCACTGCCTGTGCACAGGTGTTAGCATGGATTGTCAGCAGCTGGTCATGGGCCTTTGTGTTAAACTTCTTAAACAGAAACTGATAAAGTGGTTTCCCCTTTTTTGGTCAAAGAAAAGTGAGTGTTATAAAGATATTTAACTACAGCTAGTACGTTTTTGCCTTTTCTCATCTCAAGTGTTGGAAAATATTATCTTTTTGAGTTAAAAAAAATCAGGCTCTAATTGAACTTCATTGTGAATCTTCTCAGTGACTGACCTGGTTTGATTCAGTGTCTGCTTATTTACTTAAGAAATGGACTACTGCAGTTTTCTAGTTTTATTTAAGTTTTTCAGGCAGCAAAAGCTTTTTTTTTTTTTTTTTTGGTAGTAGTTTACTGATTCATTAGCTCTCTGAATTGCTATAAAATTAAAAGCAAACTTTCAGGCAATCTGTGTATCTGTTCTAGTTACATACTCATAGTAAATCCCAGGCAACAAAAAGTTTAAAAGCTGAAACCATTGTTTTCTTTTGTGCTGAAATAGAGCCAAATCCTGGACACCAGACAGAACACAAGTAAACATGTGTGGGTAGAGCTACCTATATGAGCCACAAAACCTTTGCGATCTGAAGAGTGTTAAAAACAATATGGGCGGTTTCACTTGAGCAGAAGCGTGCATTTATTTCCACTATTTGGCATACAAAAAGGGTGTTTGTAAGGGTTTTTTATTTTTAGAAGTTAATTGAACATTGTGTGCTCAGATCTCTAGGTGGAAGGGAATGGAAGGTGGAGTGTTCACAAGGGCATCAGAATGATATGATTTCAGAGATGTGCAATACTGAGACTGCAGGATTCGGGCAGTAAATCACTGTACAGTTAGATCATGTTGCCTACCTGTCACATCAGTGGCATGGTAATTGTAATTTACTGTCATGCTGCCCTGTGACATTCTCTTATTACAGCTAATAGCAGCTTTCATATTTTGCTGTGCCTGAATGTGGAAAACAGTTGTAGTTCTTAGAAAGTTTGTAGCCTGTAGGCTATAGAAATACTGCAGTATGAATGCTGAATTAATAGGCATTTAATAAATGACCTTCTCTCCCATTAACTTTTATCAGCATGCCAAGTGTTGCAATGTAGACTGTAAAATCAGTGGTAGTTTGCTCACTGGTGTGGGTAACATGCATGACTGTGCAGCGTCATGACCTGAGAGTGTGCATGTCCCATAATGGCAGCGATGCTGGGTGAAGGGATAGAGAAAGAAAAACAAAAATAAAATTAGTCACTACTGTATTTCTGTGTAATACTACTGGTACAGCATTTACCCACAGATTGAGCATTTACCCCTTTTACTTGTGTTCATATTCAGTATTTAAACTCTTGTGAGCCTGTAGTAGGATTCTCCATTCTTTGTTAGAGGCAAAATGCGTAATGCAGTGTTTATTTAAAGTGATGCCTTATGCCACAGAAGCAAACACAGCTCATAGTAGGATGGAGGAAAGAGTTTCCATTTAACTTTGTAGAGAAACACAGTGAAGACAAACAAATTTGATCCACCCACACTTTATTTTCTTCATACCTCTTAATTAAAAAACAAAATCAATTTAGATGAAGAGGAGATTTTACAGATACATTTTCATGAAAGGAAGAGCTAACCTCATCCTGTTAGAAAACATCTTGCATCTTCACCTATCACTGCCTGACTGTCATCATGTACTGTTTTCCTCTCAGCCCATCCTGTGAATTCGCCGGATCACCTGGTCGGAGAGAGCATTTCACCCACACAGCTCACTCCTCTCACTTCCCCTGCACTTTAGAACCCCCTGTGCACACTGTCACTGCAGACTCACAGAGAGCAGCTAATTGTATTCCTTCTTGCATTAGGAATGTTTATTGACTGTTCTAGGACTGTGACTTAAACTAACTTTCACTAAATACAACTCACCCCTTAGAGAAGAAGCTGTCTGCAACTTTTCAACAGATTTTGTGATACTGACAAAAGCTAATCCTAGCATATTGATACTACTCTTCACTCAGTCTCTGTGGGTTGGGAGCAGGGTTTTCAAATGGCAATTCAGGATGGCTTCTGCTCAGTTGTTTTCTTAGCCTCACTAAGCTAAAGTTAGCTTTTGTAAACACCTTTCTTTTCTTCCACTTCAGTATTTAGAGTAGGCATGTCAAGCTGACCAGTCTTTTCAGCTGAACATAAATAGTCACCTTGTTAATCCTGGAATTTCCATTGCAAGCCTTTCTTGCATCCCTGGGTGAACTAAAATGAATTTGGGGTGCAGCTGTTACACCTGAACAGTATTGTGCAGGTATTGACTTCCATTCAAGAAGGTTTTTTGCTGGGGTGAAAAAAAAGTACATTGGTTGTTTTCCAGTCTTTGCTTTGCAAAGATTGATTCTGTAGTAGAGGTCATTACACAGCTTCTTCCTAGAGGTTTGTAGGGCACAGTTGGCAGCATCCAACTGCTGCCGGTGTTGGTTTTCCTTATATTGCTTACTCACACTGCAGCTGGGATCCTCAAGAGCATGTGTGTACGAAACATCCTGTTGACAACCTCAGCGCAAACATCAGTGGCAGAAAAAGAAAAGGGCAATTAAAATGCTTCTTAGTCTTTTCAAGTACAATACCTTCAGATCAAGACTCAGGGTCAGTGATAAGAGCATCTGTGGAGTTTGTACAGTTACTGTCTGTAATGTAGCTGATCTCCTAAAGGAATGTAATAATTTTCACTCTTTGGCACTTCTACGCAAACTAGCAGAGAAATTCATGCCATCAGAAGATACAGACCAACAGATGCACTTTTCTGCTATGCTTCCTTGTGATTGATGAGATAGAACTGGGAAATGCCTGGAAAATTATTATCCAGTGTACTTCACATGTATTGACTGCTCAATAATTTGCAGACAAGTTCATCAGCTTTGCATTGGTATTAAATTTATTCTGTTCATTTGTATGGATTAATCAATTAATGAATAATATACATTATTGAGCTCTGTCAACAACTTGTATCTATACAACAGAAATACACCCCCAGTGCATGGCAAACTGCAGTAGTTTAACACAAAACTCGCATCAAGAGGATCTTCCTTGATAAGTGAGGAAGTGGCATGATCTGTCATTAGCTTCCTTCTAACGAGAAACAGGTATCTGCAACCACATCTTTAGACTCCCACGCCACTGTGGATATCAAGATGTTAAACTTGGTTTATTTTAAAGGTCATCGTGTGAGATCTCATGCACAATTTCTAAGCCATAAACAAAACATAGCTCCATAAAAGGAAAATGCAGATTATCAAAAGTGAGTGAAACTTAACACAGTGTCTAAAAATAGACTCCGACATTACTTTTCTGACTCAAAAACATTAGCAATTATGCACAGGGTTTGGGTTTTTTGGTTGATATGAAACAAAGTTCAGGTCTGTGTGGAATATAGTTTTCTTCTCTATATTATAGCAAAATCCAAAATAGGCCAAGTGTTAGAACAATATGGAGCATCTGCTGTGAAGAATTTACCATCTAAGAGAACAAAGCTGAACAATAGAGCAGACAGGATATAGCTGTGCAAAGGGTGAAAGGTAGGGAGGAGCACACAGCTGACTGACCCATTTGTCACAAGAGGAGAGGAGAAGCTGGAGTACATATTTTTGCACTTTTTGTGCTCTCTGACAGACAAGGATGAATGTGGTAAAGGAGGAGGAAGCTGAGGGGCTCAGAACGGACTCATGGTATAATCAAGACAAAGGAGAAAGAAAAACATTATACAAAGCAGCTTAAAGGATGTGTTGTGGATGAACTGGTGAGCAGAAAGTTAAAATAGTCAGGGATCTGGAACTGGGGTCTCATGGAGCAATATTAATGTCAGGGTAAAATGATATGCCATCTCCATAAGTGCATTTATTGGTAATTTAGGTATGATTCTAAGATCCTGGATGATGTCCTGAATTCAGATCTACCCCCTATATACATGGGATGTATTGATGTACTTTCTTATATATGAATTGTTGACAGGAGATTGTTTAAAATGGAAATCAGCATTCTTTTCAAATTTTCACTAGTTGAGTATAAAGCTTTAGACTGAATTACTTATAAAGGATGAAATGCTCGTTGAATTAGATGGATTAAAGTAACATACTTTGGATCTAAGTTCTCACAACTTAAAAGCTGTTTAGCCAAGGAATTTTGCCCCAAGCTCTTTTCTGTTTGAAATTTTTTAATTGTGTGCTTAAGAAGAAGGAACTGATATCCAGTAATTCATGGGGGCTGCATGAGCTTTTTTGTGAAATGTATTATATTTAACTGAGATGGGAGGTGAAATGAAGAATACCAAAAAAGGGGTATTGAATGACCATCAATTAAGGAAGTTGCTACCTGTCCTTGAGTCTCATAAGTGTACTGGAATGACACTGTGTTTGAACTATGTTGCTGTTATATTCTTGGACTAATTATTCTTGAAACACACATTTCTTAGAGACACTCAAAGCTACTAAATGAACTATTGTAGCACTGAATGAAAACACGTTAAACCCTTTCTTTCTTGAAAGGAAAAGTGGAGATGTAACTAAGGTAAGGGACTATGAAGGCTGACTTGGCATCTATTCTGAACTCTTTAATTGTCCTTTTCACACTCAGCAGTAATTTCATCCCTTTACAGTTCCAGATCCTCTGCTGGAATAGACAGACTCTGTTATCAAGGCTCACATAATAGGCTGTGGTTTGAACTGAGGTATCAAGTCCTTGCCTTCTGCTTCTTGTTGCAGCCTCTTTTGCTTCTTACCTCCTCCCTTTTGCCAACACAGACACTTGCTTGTGGTTGCTTTTACTTTTCAGCTGAATCAATTCCATGATTTGATTCACTCTGGGACCACACAAGTTTTAGTGGTGGCACAACAGCAAGAATGACACCTCAGTGAGAAAAGGGACCTGGGAATGGAGAGTGCCTAAGGAGGGAAAATGGGGGCTGCTGAAGTCAGTATTAGTCATCTAGGAAAGGTCAATACAGCCAAAGCCTCATTAGCTTCAGGCCCAGAGAAATACCTCCTGGCAGCCTAACCTTTACATTTGTGGATCTTGTTTATGGGCAGCATTCATATTAGTCAAATGAGACTTGTAATTTTTTTGCATTAAGTTATCACTACAGATGATGAGAGTCATGGCAAAAGAGCCCTCCTGATCAAATGATATGGGACATTGGGAGACAGTTTGCTTTGTAAGTTCTGTGATTTCTGGGCGCAGTAAAGACAAATGTTATTCCCACGTAATTGAAGTTGTATTGTTAAAATACCAGTTAAAATGACTGGCTACTGGCAGAAGAGCCAGACTGAAACAGATCTCGGAGCTGGCTAAACTTCTCAAGTATTTATTCAGCTTTGTAGAACATCATGCACCCCTGCAATGAAATCTGTGCTGCAAGAGTTCTGCTAACAACAGCTGCTTTACAGCCAGGCTGGCTGTTCTTTCATGAGCTGTAGCTCTAAAAATTCCTACAGTGTCCATACACTCGCAGACACATTGGGGAATTGCTGGGCCAATATCTGCATTATTGAATGGTTAAAATAGTTGTAGTTAGGTGGACTGGCCATTGATTTTGATGCATATGGCAGCAATGCAAGTTTGTGGTGGAAATCTGCATTTCTGAGCCTAGATGGTGATTTTAGGGAAGACTGTATCTTTTAAGCCCTAGGCATTTTATTACTTCTTGCTCGCTCTCAGTAGGGATCATGGCAGCTGATAAACAATTCACTCAAGTGTAGAATCTAAAATTAAATATCTTGTTCTACCTCCTTTATCCTCCCACTATTGTTTCCTCAAAACATTTTGAAATCATTATTGAATCCACAGCCTACTTGTACATGTTTGCCTGGGGAATTAGTGCTATGGAAGAGGTTTGGATTAGTGGCTGTGTCGGCTGAAGTCCTCTGTCTATGATTTGAATGCACTGTGGTCAAGGCAGTTTTACAAGTGTGACTTGTGAAGTCCATTCTAGAAAAGTACAGTGGAAATCTCCTCCTCCCTGCATCACACTCAGTTCTGCAAGTGCAACTGTGTGTACAACTACCTGGCCAACTTGACTGGGGAACTGATGCAGGTAAAAACAAGCCTGCAAAAGAAAATGGGTTTGTTAGGTGGAATTTTTTGATAAGCAAGGGCCACTGCTGCCAGAAGACCCACTCAGGAACCTCTTTTATTCTCATCCCAGGATGCCTTTGAACCAGGTTATATAGTTCCTAGGCTACCCAGGGCCCCACAGTTCACATTGCCAGATGCTTTGGACAATGTCTCAGTACTAAATGAAAGATGAAAACAGATACCTTTTCAGCACAGAAGTGGCAGCTGGAAGTATTTAAAGGGTAGATATTGGCAACTACAAATGAGCTGAAATGGAAGCTAAGTGGATTCTTGTATGTCTAACAGACAAATAGCATTCTTGTACAAAGTGAGTTGTCTTTCCTGGCAGCAAGGCGCTCAGACTTGTTTCTTGACTGGGTAACAGATGCTGTTCCTCTTCCCTATGTATGTAAGATAGCAGCATTTAATACTCGGAGGGAAGCTAGTCTGCAGCAAGGAAAAGTTGTGCCAATTCAAAGTGTGTACAAGAGAACAAATATATTTCATCTTGCAGCAGTTTTCAAGTTAACTGGTTTTAATTGTAAGTGATTATTTTTAAAATAGAACTGCCAGAGGCTAACTTTGCAGATCATTAAAATATAAATACTTTTTTCCAAATGGCCATCAGTTCCTCTCTTTAAAGAAACTGCTATACAGTTGCCTACTCCTATGATATTCCTAGGGTTTCCTAGTGAGATTTCACTCTTTTCTTCTAAATCATAGTATTAATTCACTTTCTATCAGGGTATTAATAGCCATGGTAACTAACTGTCAGTGAGAATCTTGTCCAGTCCCTGGACTAACAGGAGCCAACAAAAAGAAGCATTTTTCTTTCATTCATTTCCTATGGTTCTCTGATAATTTGCCACAAAAAGCAGATTATTTTGACAGAACCAGGTTAGGGAGTGGCTCCATGTGTAGTCAGACTGGCAGATCTGAGAGGACTGGCAGCTGTAGCTTGTGTGAAAGAGCTCATCTTTTCATACAGAGCAGCTGCACAAGTCTGACCATGTCCTCAAATTCAGTAATGCTCCTTCTCAGATCAAGGCAGTGAAGACAGAAACTCCGTTCTCAAAGTCCCTTGTGATACAAAGGCTAAATAAATGGTCAGCTTATGGTTTCTGAATGATAAACTTGAAGTTCTGATTGCTCTAGACAGGCGGATGAGTCTGATCCTTTGCTTTACTTGGCTGTGAATAAAGCCAAGGCTTGCAGAGCAATCTTCTGTACTGAACTGGTCCCAAGGAGCATAAGGGATGGAAAAAAGCAAGGGGAAGAGAAAGGTCCAGGAGAAAGAATTGAAAGAAAAGTTGGTCCAGGATCCACACTGACCTTTTTTCACTACTCTTTGATGCTGCTCAAATTTATTCATTTAGAATTCATTTAGAATTCATTTAGAAAATTTATTATTTTCTAAATGAACGAGGTGATGCCATCTTGAACAGTATGTCTTCCTGAGGAGTCCAGGTATTTCTCACAGCTGCTGGGATAGGTGACAGACAAACTACACAGTTATCTGTGAACCATGTTACATATATCTAGGAAAGATATAAACTTTTGGGACATTATTCACACTTGAAGGCAGATTGGCAAAAATAATACAGTTGGCTCCAGTCTCCACGTTCCTACCACATCTATATAAGCCTAGATAAGATAGAAGCTCTTTTAAGAGGATTTATGCATTTGAGTTTTCTTCTGACTTCTGGCTCCAGATTTTTGTCTATGGATTAAAAAAACACAAGCATGAAGGATTACCAAGAGTTGTTTCTGAAGGAAAAGATTCGGGAGGGGAGGAGCAAAACAGAAATGTGCCTCTGCTCCCTAAAACAAAAGCATATTCTTCAGAATCTCTTTATAGAGGTTCTAAATAGGGAGCATATACCCTAATCAGTATATGAAAGGTACTTAGTCTAGTCCCACTGCCCTTCAGAAAATTTACCAGACCCTGGAAGTATCACTGGGGAGGCAGATATGACCTGTAAACTGACTAAGTGTTAGGGATTACCTTCTACCTCATGGAAAAACAAGTACTCTATTATATAAAGTAATAACTCAGCCCTCTATTCATAAAAGTGGGGAATGAGCAGCTGCTTAACAGCTCTTTTTTGTGTTATAGAGCCTTTAAAATTCTGTCTATGAATTTTTACATACAAATACCTATACTGTGTATCTGGTTTGGGTATAGGCAAACATACTGGATCTTAAAAGTTTGTATATTCATGTGGGGTTATAAAATAGTCTGCATATTTTAATTTTTAATTTTCCAATAAACTGCAAGAGTCAGTAACAACAAGCTTGTTCATACAAAAGCGGTGTGAAATTGCAACCTTATCTAGGGTGGGAGGGGGAAGGAGATACCCCCATGGAGGGTTGTGTGTGACCCTTTTTAAGGAGGTATCTCCTTGGTCCTCATAGTGCAAGTCTGATTTATAGGTGAATCAGGGAGCTTATGCAAGTTAAAACCTGTGTTTCTCCACACCACTTTGACCCCCTTACCAAACAGTTCTTTGGGGGCAACAAGGCAGAAAGAAAAGGAAGGAACCAAGGACCCTGGAGACAAGAATGGTTTAAGACAGAACTGCTGGCAAAAGCAGCATTTATCAGACTATGTCCTGTAGATATTAGCTACCTTTGTTGATGTGGATGTCTGTGACATTAGAAATATTAAAAGCTTCCCAGTAGAGCTAGTCCAAGGAAATATAAACCAAACTAATTTGTTTCAGGAAAAAAAAACCCTGATCTATCCAAAAGGAGAATTGCCTTTATGGAAGAGATGTGCTGTTTCTTCAGCTGCCCTTGACAAGGCTGAGTACTCAAAATTTACATGTACACTTTGGCCCTTCCCTGCACATACATGTATTTTGTCACATAAAACTGTTGGTAGAAAAATTTCAACAAGTCTAAGTAATTTAAAAGTTCAAGTTTCATTTCATGACTAATATTAGAGGCTACATCCCACTGACTTAAAATGAAAGAATGATACATTTCTAAGGCATTTTGGAAATTAAATGTAGTTTTTGGAGGTAATTTATTGATGGTAGACTATTTACTCCATTCATTGCTAAGACCCGGTCCTACTGCTGTGTATGGTCAAGCTTCATCTCTAGGCATGTCATAAGAACTTGGTGGGTGTCAGAGTTACAATTCAAGTCAACTGAGAGGCATTTTTGATTTTGTGCCATGTAACTAAAAATCAGAACAGAAGTTGTCTTTCTAGTTGAATATATGGGGACTTTTTAATCTTGTAAAGTGAAAACAATTATCTCTTTAACTGCATGCAACTTTTCAGTAATAACAAAAATTTTACATTACCATCCCATTGTCTCTTTTAGTAACAAGAGGCAAAGTGAGTTTACATAGGATAAAAGTCTCACCATAATCTTCTACTTTTAGAACTGAACTTTTTCCCCACAACTCTTGAAGACAAACCACCATGTGTGAGGTTGACTACTTTCATCATATTCCAGCTGAGAACAGAAATAAAAATGCCAGCAACATCACAAATAAGCCTTTTTCTCACAAGACTTACAGCACATTTTTTTCTGACAGAAGGCATTCAGATGAATTTCCAAACTCTTAGATGTTTATCTAAACTATACCCACATTTTTTGACCTTTTGTAGCTTTCCTTATATCTGAGACTAAAAAATACATTCATCAGGGCCATGGCTTAGAACAACAGTCATCCCTAGTGGATAGATTGCTTGTTTTCAGTTACTGCTGTGGATTATGGAGAGGGGAAAAATTGATGACTTGTTGTCTAAGTGTTTTAAAGATTCTTTCTTATTTGAAGTAAGCTTTAGCCTTTTTTTACCTGATTTACAATTTCATCTACTTCTTTCTGGCAATGATCCTTTAAAGTGATTATCCTTCTCGTTACTGAATGCAAATGACTTTAAAACAAAGGTTAACACGAGGAAATTCTATAGCAAATAATTCAATAGCTCTGTATTTATCACTTGCAATAAGCCTCATTATTTACTGTTCAGACTCACTTTCTCCAAGTTTCACTACTGATCAGCCTCATCACAGCTTTTCTTCTAAAGTCACTGTACAGCAATGTATTCACAGCATTTATCCTCGAGATACCATCTGTTCGTTCATGTGCTCCTTCGCAGGGGTTTTACTGCTCGTGAGGCGCCTGGATCTGACTCAGTGCTGGAGTGTTTCTCTCGGGCTGCTGCCTGCCGTGGCCATGTCCAGTGGCCGGGGCTGCTCCTGTGGTTTTGTCTCATGACACACAGCATTTGGCAGCAGTACTAACTTTAGACATCCTTGGTCTGTGTTCTTACTGCAGCCACTGCACCACCCCTGTGTGGCTGTGCTGACACAGCTCTTTGTGGGGCCACGCTGTGGATCAGATCAGGGGGAAGTTACCCGACCTGAACTATCCTCCCCTCTCCTCCCAAATAAAGCCCAAAGCTGGGTCAGTTCCCTTGGTCTGGCTCACGGGGTGGTCTCACAAATGGCTCTGCTGAGCAGATGGATGCTTCCGGGGCACAGAGGGAAGGAGCAAACCATGACGCTGGCATTGCCTAACACCATATTCTTATAAGCCTTGGAGTACAAACAGATGTAAATATTAAATTTATTTCCTAATGCTTGTTGTTATAACTGAAATTTACCTTAATGGCTAGGTTGCTGATTTTAAGTTTAAATGTATAAGAGAGGAGGTTTTGAGACTTAGGTGTTATACCGTATCATGCAGCCTAAATCAATTTATTTATTCAAATTGATTAAAATGTTGTTAGAGAAAAATCTGTACTTAATACACCCCAGTTGGCATTAATGGCAGTCTAAGTAACTGGTACAGATCACAGCATTGCTTCTTTTGCTAATTATTCTTTAATTGCTAGGCTAATATCATCTCTGGTTTGTTATCTGGCACAATAAAGATACATGTTTAAAACAGCAACAAAGGTCCTGCAAATGGGGTCAGGTCTGGCTCTGTTCCCTGGATTAGAGTTTGCTCTGGCATTCAGTCAAATTGAACCGATTCCAGCGATTTCTGTACTGTACCTGACTTGGGCTGGCTTTTCCTGCAAGTCTTGTAGGTCAGAAACCTGTCATTATGCCTTTGCTGCCTTGCATTCATTCTCCATATATTGTTCTTTGATCAAACCTTCAGATATCCCATGGTTTAAAAGCTTCCCCCTGCCTTTAAAGGCAAGCAATTGACAATTTCTGTTGAAGCAACAGGTTCATCCTTATTAGTACCTTATTTTTGAAACTGGATGTGTTCAGTTGATACAAATTGCTCTTTTTGTTTTAATTTCACGGAGAAGGTGTGGAGACACAAGAATAGAGGAACAGGAAAGGGCTATATACAAAGCCCTGTCTTTTACATGTTTGTTGTGGCCTCATTGCATAATGAGAGAGCTCTGGTACACACCAATCAAATACCTCAGAGAATTGGCTCTGGGGCATAGGCAGGTGGGCTGTTGGTGAAGAAAACTAAGGTGATGAAGTTATGACCATGATACAGGTTCTACCCTGATTTTCACAGGGAAAGATCCACTGTTTAAGCTGTGTGGGTAATGTGGCTTATTTGAACTGTAACTGGAAGGGAGTGTCAGTGGGTGGGTTGTGGGTGCCTGGTCACCCCTTCCCCGAGCCCAGCAGCCATCCCACCAGGACATGCATCCCCAAGCGAGGGAACAGCCACAGGCTGAGCTGAGCTGAAAAAACCTGCTTCCGAAAGAAAATTACTCCATTCCCACCTTGTTCTGCCCCAGGCAGGAAATTAACACAGCAAAAGTGAGTGAGACATTTCCATCCGGTTGGGTGAGTTTAGGCAGTTCTCATACGAGGGGGTCTTAGGGAAGAAAGTGTGGGGAAACCCCCCTTTCCACACAGGGAAATGTCCGACTGGAGCAGCAATCCCACTGCACCTTTACTGTGCTGGTTCTAGTGAACCACTTATAACAAATCATGCTGGGCCATTTGTGACTTTTCTGATGAAAGATGTTACTGTTTCCATGTTGGAAGTATCAGATTTGGTGAAGTTTCATCTGTTTAATTTACTACCTGCGTATAGGTAATTATAGTTCATGTCACTCCTTAGGCTGTGGACTCTGGGGCTCACAGAGGGGTGGTTAACCACGGAACAGTGAGGGTCCCAGAGCTTCTCTAGGACCTCCTGTCAAACAAGCCTGAAGCTGAGCTGGCTGAGGTCCCTCTCTTGTGCCACTCATGCTACTGTATAATGAGCCAGTTCAGGGAACTGAGACAAAAAGTTGTTTTCTTTGGAGCACGAGCCTTTAACTGGCTCAGGTCCCTGAGCTGCCTTAGTGCGCAGTGCTCACATCAGCACAAATCACTGGGCAGCCAAGGGGAGGGTGGAGGGCCAGGCTATGGCAGCTGTAAATTAGGTTGGCTTAAGGTGTTAGAGAAAGACACACTGAATGGAAGCAGAAAAAATATAAAAATTTCCTTTCCAGAATACTGTTTTTCTTGAGCAATTGAGCCACTACTGAGAAATGCAAGGATATTAAGTACAAAGGAATTTAAATCCTACAGAATTCTAATTTAATTTTTAATTTTGAGTCATATTTGGGCCAGTTAAGTTTTAAATATTGAAGTAGATTTCCCAAAAAAGGAATTATTTCCACCCTTTCCCTTTTGTTTAAATACCTGTCATTCTGGTGATAGTATGGGTTAATTAATTTATTTTCTGAAATGTATTTCTGGGATATTTTCCCTTTAACTACTTCAACCCATAACCTCATGTTCTGAGAGTTACTTAACCTTTGGTCTTGTACAGTTTACTGGCAATCATTCCTTTCCTTTTAGGATTTCTTACTTGTAATTCCCTTAGCAGTATAAACCACATATAGCTACTATTTCCTAACATGAAGCCTCACACTGTGAATTGACGTTATGGTTAATTAACAGAAGAGTTTTAGATATTTTACAAAATTATTGACACCAGAAATGCTGTACATTAATATGAAATGTTTGACATCATTTACTGTAAGAAGAGATTGTAATCTCAGATTAAAATAATATTAAAAAGTAGATCAAATTTATTTTCCAACTAAAGAACTACTATAGGAAAGAGTTAACATTGCTTGGATATCCTATGTGTAGTTCTATGCCTTAAAAAGTTTGGATTTCTTTCAAGTTCTGCTCTAACATTTCTTGGCTTACCAATGTTTTCTACACTAATTTTAAAGCTTAATTTTAAACTCTTACAATCAATTTTATTACAGCATTAATGTAATTTGTTAGGGAATTCCCAATGAGAAAAAGTCCAAGAAATCCAGTAAGACTGTTTTTAATACTCTGAAGATATATAAATACCAATGTTGAAACTATTTTTAGTTTGATCTTTTGTCTGATTCACTGGTACATACCAATTGTTTTGTACCAAGCACAGTCAGAGCCTGGTAGCCAGTTGAACTGGGTTTACAACTTTGGAAGCTGCTTAGACGAGTAACTTTCATGTACTGTCTTGACTGGAAAAGATTCATTTTCAGTTTATGGTCATACTGTAGCAGACACACCCCTCCCTTTGTGATAACAAATACGAAACTGCATTCTGTGATATGGATCTTTAATACAGTGAGTGCTTTTGGAAGGTGCTACTGTAAAAATTTTAAAGCATAAAATACATTTTTCTTAACATAGATAAAACTTGGAGCAAGCAATGTCCCATTTGGTGCCTCTGGTGCTTTAGAATGCTTTTCCTTTTAATGTTTCTTGAACAACTGTATAAACCCAGAGGATTAGAGTCTGCTGCAGGAGAGCACCAAGAAGGGCAGCTGTTGTTCTCTTCAGCATTTTTTTGCTGAGCCATCAGGGCAGCTTAATGCTACTACATGCTAAAAAAGTCATGCATTATAGTGATTGTGAGTACATACAGTCCTGCTGAATCCCTGCCCATGTGAGCATATGTGAAACCACTCCATGGCTGATTGATTGTTTCTTCTTTTTCAATTGTGCAAAACTGGAGAAGATGTATATGTTTTAATTCAAATGGAAAGCTAAATAGCAGATTCCAGAGACCTTTTCTTGTCTATTTAGTTCAGAGAAAGGGTTTATTAAGTTAAAGCAAAAATTGCCATAAAACTACTAGCACCTCCCTGTCTGTATTTTACCCATCATCGTGGAGGTGACCAGTTTCCATTCTCTTATATTCTTTGCCTTCCAAATGTTACTACCTGGATGTAACTACTATTATGGTATTTTTGCTTAACAATCACAGAAACTAGAAGTAAATGACAAAATTAGAGAGTAGTCTGAACACTGAGCAATTTTCTAACGATACATTTTGCAATTGTTGTCTGCTTTCTGATTAATCAACAGATTGTGAACCCCGGTGTCAAAAAATGCTTTGTAAAAAAAGTCAGACTGAATAAAAGTAAAACTGACTAGTCAACTGTTTTTCCCAGGAGCCAGTGCAGCCTTGAACACTTAAAATGTTAACTAGCCAACATTTTAAGTGATAAAGGCACATGATATTTTGTACAGATAATCATATTTTCAGTCTGTCAAAGTCATGTAATTATAATGCCTCAAAAGAACATTATGCAATTAAATACATGAGAAAAAAGATTTTGATCACTCTAAAGTATGTATCATGTTTTAGAATGGATGTATTCTGTATTTTAACATGAATCACTTAATGTCATGGATTATAGAATTGTTTTAGACAAATTCCATTTTTTAATGGGAAGGTAACCTATTTAAATTTGGTATAGACCTCATAGAATCATTTACCAATCGAATAATATCATAATGTTGAATTTAACAAGTTTAGCCTTTCCTCTTACTGGTTTTCTTAATGGGAAAATATTTGTAGCGTATTTGTATTATTTCTTCTTAACATATGGGAGCACCAGACCCTGGTCTCCAAAGGAGTAAGCAGCAGGTCAAACATTTTATTTTGTTTTTGTAGACAGATGATTTGTGCATATTCAGGCATCTGTTGCCTTTTTGATAATGAAAGCAAAAGGGCTGATCATATGATTTGGTTTTCTCGATGATTAAGTGACATGAACCCTTGTTATAAGATTTCTAGTCTGAATACATGTTGAAAATCCTTTTTATGTGAGCATTCATTTAAACTCTGTTGTTTTGTTCAATATAAATTACCAGCCGAACCATTCTTTATATACATATCTGATGAATAAATATATAGGATCTGCAAATACAGAAAAACTATATTAATTTTAAATGTGTGAACCTTTACTGAGTATTATTCTTCCAGAGCTGACTGGGATCACTTTATTAATTGAATAGCTCATTCTCCAGCTAGGAAAAATACTGAGATAGTATTTAAACAGTTATTCCTTTCTGTGTTTTGTCTTTTCTACTTTCCATAAATTTTTAATATACAACAGTACCTCTATCCCAATCCACTCTGCCAACATATAAGGAGCTAGAGAATGCAGCTAAGCCTATTCTTGGGAAGGGGTTAGGGTAGAAAGATAAGGATCAGGAGCAGCAGCATAATATCAGATGACTGACTGTAATGAGGATTGATTCTGTGACCAAATCAAATAGTTAAAGCTCCCAGCCCTTGCTCTGTCAAAGAAGAATCAGCCCTCTTACATGCTGCAATCTGGACATCAAGCCAGGCGGAAACTCCATCAACTAAAAAATGGAGAGGCAACAGCAGCTAATGAAAACTTCTACTCCAGTGCAAAGGCAAAAATAAACGTAAACCACCTGGCTGGCCTGTTTGACTTTAGACTGGGATGGATTATAGCAAAAAAGACACATAAGCACCTACAACAGCTGGGGTATGGCAGTCGTGTTCCACATGTTACCTCTCAGCTGAAACCTGTTGTGTCCAAATTAAGATGTTGAGTTGGAAAGCTCATTAGGCACAGACTAAGCAAGTGATGTGAGCATATGTGATCTAATGACTGCAAAAGGGATCCACCTGCACAGAGGAAAGGTGGAAGTCCGAGATCCAAACTGCCAGGCAGCCTTTAAAGTTTTCCGCATCATTGGAACCTATTGTTTCATGTTGGCTTAGCCTGATCTGAGTCAAGGACACGAGAGTGGTTTGCACAAGGCTGACAGTCCTGCTCACTCAAGAGTGAGCCCATTAGGCTTCCTATGGAAACCTGGGAATAGGCACATCAAGAAAAGTTTAGTAATACATTTATTCTAGTTGCTTCTTCTGAATTATGGTGAAAAGCTGTAATGAGGGAAAATACTCTTTTTCTACCCCTGAAGATAATTAAAATACTGAAGAAACATTAACTTATGGATAAGCAAAGTCTATGTATCATTTATTAATTACAATATATAGGGAGGGATGACTTAAGCACATGAGACTGTGGTTATACCTGAGCTAATCAAAGAATGTAAAATGTATATATGAAATACAGAAAAACTCTTGCACCTTAAACTGTGCATGTATTACACTTGAACAAAACAGAACCATTCCACAGAAGGACCATAGTATTTATAGATCCTAGGATAGAATAGCTAAAGGCTCGGGGACTCAGGTTCCATTTTGCTACAACAGCTGTGTGATGCTTCTCCTTGTCCAGTACAAAGAGAAATACCAGCCCAAATCATCTGGACAGGCTGATTAACTGTTCAAATGGAGTGTAATAAGAAGTATTCCAGACTTGAGAGTCCTTACCCAGATGCATTTGCAATCTAAGTGAAAAGGGGAACAGAAGTTGTGTTACCCTCACCTTAGAGGGAAACTAAGGCAGTGTTTTGTGTCTATATAAATAGCAAGTTACTTGTGCCCTTCTGAAAATTAGACTGCAAGAAGGGGGAAGCTCAAAACAGAGCCTGTATTTTCTATATGCAAGTAATGTACAAGAGGACTGTCTGTTGGCTAGTGAACAGTCAAAAATGAAAGTTAAAATATGGAAAAGTAAGTAAAATGCCATCTTAGTCTTTTTATCAAGCCTAAGAGCTTTTATGAAACCTCATTTGAGTTCCCACAAATATTTATCTTATGCAAACATCACTGTGCATTAAAGGAGTTTGTTCTTGTTCTGGTAGCAATCTCGGCTGTCATCTGATTTCACTCACAAACCACTTTAGGCTTTGTAATAAGACTCTAAGGTATCTGTAAAAGCAATCATTTCAGAAGCAAGTACTTGTGCCTGGAGTGTCCTTATATGCTGGTATCAGTAATAATGCAGCTGGTAATTTTACTTTCATTTGATGTTCTGAGAGCAAAATACTATGAATATAAAGTCTGTGAGGAGAGCCGTGCAGTTCAGTGCCAGGTTTCTAGACACTCTATAGTCTTTTCAACATGTGTGATGGTAACCTCCAAATGGGAGGATTGCAACCTCCACTGTAAAATGCTAGAAATATAAAGCAGCAGCAAACTTTATGAAGTAATGTCTGCTTTACATGGCATGTTAAACAAATAATAAAGCAAAGCAATGATTGTTTAATGTAAAAGTATATTGAAGAGAAATATATTAAAGTGTATTTAATATGACTGCAGTAGGTTTAGGAGAGTGATGAAACTTCTTGGGTAAAACTGTAAAATGGTTAAATGAGACTGCGACCTCATTAAGTTTTTATGTGGGTATGTTTTTGTCAACGCACACCTTGTACACAATTTTTTTTTTTTTTTAACTTATTACTCTTGCTATTACAAATGCCCCATTGATCAAGCTCAAGATCTAGATAGGAGTGTTGTAAGTAAGTCATGGCATAGGAAATCTTGAAAGGATGACTGTGGATTTTCACTAAAAAATTATCAAAGTTCAGTCAAATTACTGTCTTTTACTTTGTTTTTTGCTACTGTGTATTTTAATGCCTGAATTAGCACAACTCCTAATTTCGCTACAAAACTTTCCAATGCTATGCAATCTACTTTTGTTTTTGTTTTGCTTTTAATTCCCCAACGGCAGAAGTTTCATATTTCACCCAGGCACTGGTAATTAGCCAAGGAAATTATTTTAAATGCCAGATGTCACATATTAAATATAAATAACCTATGACCTTGTGTGCAGAATGCAAGCCCCTTTCCTATATGACTGCAGAATTTAACTTTCTTCAACATAGGCTCTATACTGAAATATTATCTTTCTCCTATACAACACCATTCTGCTTGCTTAGACAATGGATGTGCTTTGTTAGCTGTAAGAGATACGAAGGCTGTAATAATTTTGTTTGTATGCCATTTGCAAATGAGTTTAAGAGTACTAAGTATACACATTGATCAAAAAATGTCCCTTGTACTCATGCTTTCTTCAATAGCAGCTGTAAAAGGCATAACCATTGCTGCAGCCAAAGAACACTATCTGCTCAATCCAGGAGTCTTTCTCTGTGCTTTCTTATCTGCCCTTTCTATGCCATGCTGGTGTGTGTGGCTTTTAAACAGGTCCAGATTCAACCACAAACACGAATGAGATCAAGCACATGAAATGCAACCTTCTGTGTTATATTCCTAATTTGAGGCTGTTTGGTTGATTGAATCATGCAGAACAAATGCCTGACCATGCGTCTTCCAAAGCCTATTCTGGCTACAATTGCACAGCTGGCTTTGATTTGCTGCCCATAGGAAGGGGGGAGGAATCCCTCTTACTCCAACACAAATACAGATCTGGGATGTGGCTGCAGATCCAGAATTCCTAGCTATCCAGCACTGGATGATGTGTGGAAAATAAAACACAGCACAATGTAGCCCTCAGGTTTTTGGAGCCGAAAGTCACAACACGCCTGAAAACTAGCCGCAGTTTGGAAAGGATTCAAATACCACAGGAAGCACGTTCCTTCCTTCTCAAAGCACATGCAATAACTCCAGCTCCTGACCAGATCAAGGTGTATCCCCATCTGGATGCAATAACACAGCCTAGAAGCAACAAGGACAGAAACCACCTATGTATATTAAATAAATGAATAAATAAAGGCAACTTCTCCTCACAAAACCACAAATGAAATAAAGTTGCCCTTGTTACTGCCACTGTTTCATTTCTCAGTAGCCAACAAAAGCCAAATCAGCCATCCATGTCCTGGACTTCAAGCACAGAGGTTGACATAATTCCCTGGAAACTGATGCGAGCTCACTCACGTCAGTTGTTTTACCAACTCACTCCCAGTCACACCCCAATTGCTCTTTTGCTGTGTAGAAGAGGTTTGAAGGTGTGTTTCTCTTTACAGTTTCAAATGCAGAAAGGATGTGCTTTAGGTGCAGTATAACAGAGTCAGCAAAATGAAAGCTATGGTGAAGACAAGATAAAAAGAAAGGATAATGCTGGCAATGGAAGTACTGAACTCAAAGACATACATCTGCTTTTGAAGTAAAAAGCTTTATAAAGTTTACTGTAAATAACTTGCAATGCCACCTTACCTTTTACATATTCTCTAAATTCTTACCTTGTTAGCTAGGTGGTCATGTCATAACCAGTCACTCTGTTTTATTTTAGAACATATAGTCCATTTTCTTTTTCAATTGACAGCAGTAGGTAAGACTAAAAGCCTGCATATAACCTAATGTCTTGCATATATCATAGCTTTCTGAATGAACAGTGGAGACAAGAAAAACGGGAGACAAGATTTATTTTACAGTTAAGGGAAAGGAGCAAGTCATTAATATTAATATCTTTGATTTAGCATATTCATTAGAAATATACTCTGAGCATCTTATCAAAGAACATGGATCAAATACTTGCGTTCAAATCCTCCCTTATGAAGAGAAGTTTGATTGTATTTTTCACCAGGGACATGCATAATGAATAATCTACTGGTGTAACAGAACAGGAAACTGCTGTGGTTGCTCCATTTGCTGTAATTTGACACAACAATTATTTAACAATAAGACAAAGTCTGATATAGCTGCTTTGAAACGCAAAAGATTACCCAAAAGTTTTTAGACAAAAATTAGCTGTTAAAAGTCATTTTACTGTATAGTGTATATTACTGACTCATTCGTCGTAGAGCTGTTTTCATTCAAGAATGTATAAGGGTTTTTCTTAACCACAGTTAATCCAATTACACATACTTTTCCAGCTTGTCTTGCTACGTGACCTTGGATTTAGAGATAAAAAGAGGCTACAGGCCAACTGGGTGTGAGCTTCTTATAAAGGTTGGGCTTCCTTCAGGAGAGGGAATTGACTACCCTAACATGAGCGTGAATCTTTGGTTTAAGTCTTGTAGGAACAGCAGCTGTAGTTGCTCGTGTATTTTCAGTAAAGAAATAGCTAGTGGTGTGTGGGAAGTGACAATGTCAAGGACAGTGCTTTATAAGATAAGTAAAAAACATATGGCTGCTTTTGCACTAGAAGCAACTTCCCATTTTGGGCAAACTTCTGGTGTCCCAAGTTCTGCAAAGTATTTTTTAATATAATGCATTCTGTTTCCACTAGAATTGCAATGTCACAAAGTAGCTTTTCATTTAGGCTTGCCTTCTTCCACACAGATTACTGAGCTTCCTCAGCAGTGCACAGAGAGAGAGAATTCGTTGCACTCTGTTAAGAGCCTCTGGACTGAGGATTATTCACTGTAGCTAATTCCTCTTCACGTGAGCCTTCTTTTTTCACTTTCATTCACAGGCTCCAGTGAGAACAGCCAGGTACAAATGCATGCCTGGGATTAAGACATGCCTGTTTGGATCTGTCTGAACAGCAACAAACATGGAAAGATACTGCGCATAGAAACAATTAGAGTTATTTTAGAATCAAACAATATTAATCTCCAGATGGCCGTAGAGTCACAACACACTAACTAGTTCAGCTGATTTCGCAACTGAGTAATGAAACCTTAGAGATAGCAATGATATTTCTGGTTAGCATGAGTTTCACATCCCATAACAAATTATACTCTGAGTATTACATAACTGTCTATAAGCAAACTTATCTATTTGTGAGTAGTAGTTTAAATTCCATCAATGCTCAAGTTTCAGCACAAACCTAAAATCTTTCTAGATCATATGTATTAAGGGTTAATATTTTACTAATTCCACAGCACACAGTGACTTTCATTAAGTTAGAACCATAGAATAGAATCACAGAATCATTTAGGTGGGAAAAGACCTCCAAGATGATCGAGTCCAACCTTTGACCGATCACCACCTTGTCAACCAGTGCTGAGTGCCATGTCCAGTCAGTCATTCCTTGGACACCTCCAGGGATGGTGACTCCACCATCTTCCTGGGCAGCTCATTACAATGCCTGACAACCCTTTCCATGAAGAAATTCTTCCTGATGTCCAACCTGAACCTCTCCTGACGTAGCTGAAGACCATGTCCTCTTTTCCTGTCGCTGATTGCCTGCGAGAAGAGGCCGACCCCCACCTGGCTACCACCCTCCTGTCAGGAAGTTGGAGACAGTGATAAGGTCTCCCCTGAGCCTCCTCCAGACTAAACACCCCCAGATCCCTCAGCCACTCTTCACAGGACTTGTGCTCCAGACCCTTCACCAGTTCTGTTGCCATTCTCTGGACATGCTCCAGCCCCTCGATGTCTTTCTTGAAGTGAGGGACCCAGAACTGGACACAGAACTCAAGTACTCATATTAAGCTCCCCTTAAGTTGCTCTATGATTTCTTAGACTGCAAATTCCAGACACATCAGGACAGTTACCATTTCTATACTGCCATGTCCTCCAGGGAACAGATGCTCCTGCTGCAAGAATAGCTTAAATTCTACATTTTGTTTTGACCTTCTTCTTGTCTTTCCACCTTAGTGGAAGGCAAAACGATAGATTATGGTATGTTGTCATGCAAGCAGAGTATCCTGAAGCTTCTGTGCTCTTCCTACTGACTGCTGGGCTCCCTTCATTGATGGCATACATTGCTAAGGAATATTTTAATTAGTTTCCTTATGATTAAAACTTTTAGATGCAGATCTCACAAAATGCAAGACTATGAAGACACTATTCCATCCTTTAAAATGCTTTTTGGGATTGGTTTCGAAGGCGAATCCCCCACAGTTCTACGGCCTTGGTGCAGCAGTTGTGGTGACCAGAAAGTGAAGTGCATGAGGAAGTGCCACAGTGCAAGCAGGGTGGCTGGGCACTGGAACAGGCTCTCGAAGGAAGTGGTCACAGCACCAAACCTGCCAGACTTCAAGGAGTGTTTGGACAAGGCTCTCAGGCACATGGTGGGATTCTTGGGGTGTCCTGTGCAGGCCCAGGAGTTTGGGGATCCTTCTGGGTCACTTCCAACTCAATATTCTGTGGTTCTGTTTGCTTGATTGCCACTGAGCCGGAAGGCAAGTAGCAAACAGCTTCGAGTCCTGGAGCCAGCATTTGTTACCCAAGCGACATTCCTCAGCTTACGCCATCCTACCTAATTACTCGAGTCATTAATTGGTGCCAAGAGCACCACCTATTTACATGCGGTGTTTTAGAATGTAACACTCCGCACGCCGCAAGGGATTTGTGCTCCTTTGCTCTCACGTGGGGCCGTCTGCGCTTTGCAGGAGGGTTCACGGAGCGGGAGCGGGGCCGGGGCCGGGGCCGGGGCCGCGGCCGCTCGGCGGCGGTGGGGCCGACACGTGGCACCGCGCCCCGCGCGCGGCCCCGCCCCCCGCTCGCCGCTGGCCACGTCCGATTGGGCGCCGACCGCCGACTACAACTCCCGGCAGGCCCCGCGGCGCGGGGGGCGGGGCGAGGCGGCTTTCCCTGCAGTCCCCCGGCGGCACGCGGCCGTTACGGGGTGTTGTCGGTGCCGCGACGTCACCGCGGGAGGAACGGACGGACAGAGGGAGGGCGGTGGGAGGGGCCGGCGGGGCGGGCCGGGGCGGGGAGCGCTGCCCGGGGCGCGGCGCGGGGGCGGGTCCAGCCGCAGCCCGGAGTAGGCGCCCGCCCCACCCTGAGTGACAGAAGCGCCCGGGCACCGGAGCTCGCGCTGGGGTCGTAGCCGCCGCTCGCGCCGCCGCCTCCCCCTCTGGCCCCTCCGCCGCCCGGTGTTATGCGCCGGCCCTGAGGGGCGAGCGCAGCCCGGCAGGACCCGGCGCGGCCCTGAGGGGCAACGGGGTCTCGCTGCGCTTCGCCGGCCAAACCCATGACTACGGCAAACTGCGGCGCCACCGACGAGTTCGACTTCAGGCTGATCTTCGGCGAGGACGGGCAGCCCGGCCCCGGGCCGCCGCTGGGGCCCGCAGGTGCGCCCCGGGGCCGGGGGGGGTCGGTCGTGTTCCTGTTTTCCTCCGAGCGAGGCGGGGAGGGCAGCGGGGGCTGCGCCGGCCCCGCCGCTGCGGGAGGCGGCAGCCCGGGGGGAGCGGCGCCGTCCATACGTCCCTCAGGCCGCGGCCGCTTCCCGGTGCCGCTCCCGGTCCTCCCGCGGGACGCGGGGGCTCAGGGGGCGATGGGCCGGGCCGGCCGGGCCTCTCCCTGCCGTAACAACTTTCTTTGGGAAAAGAAACCCAAGAATTCGCGTCGTGCGGGAGGAGCCGTCCCGGGCGCGGTAGCTCCGGCGGGGAAGAGGCCCCGGGTTGGATCTGGTGGCCTCACGCCCCCCGAGCCCGGGGAGCGCGGTGGGGCCGGTGCGGGACTGAGCAGAGAGCAGCGAAGTGTTAACGGGGCTGGACGAGAGCAGTGTTCGGGCTCTTGCGATGAGAAGTTTCAACCGAAGTGTTCCCCGTATATAGAACATCCCAGTTACTCCAGTGTGTTCCTGCAGACTTTGTGTACGTGTGGATGGGCGAACACCGCGTGTCGAGATGTGATGGCCCTTTGGGTCCGTGTGTACAGATACACGCATACATCTCAGAGTCCTTCAATTTTACTTTGTTTTGTAGTATTGGAGCCTGGAAATCCTGTTTTAAAAAGTCGTATTTCTTTAAACTGCAGAAAACATAGTATTCCCTGAGAATTATGGTGTGAAGAATCAATAAGGGCCAGCTGTGCCTTGTTTAGCTGTACCAGAGTTTGATGGCTGCGTGCTTTATTTTCTAACCTACTTGAAATAAGTATTAATTGGTAATGGGCTGTTTTATGTCTAAGTGTTAGATGATAAGATAGCTCTGAAACATTACTGTATCCAGGCTAAATGATGCAGCCATGTTGTTTAGTTCTCTGACTCGGTTGTCTGCCTAAGTTAATTAGAAAAAAAATTTGTTTGATACAGTCTGTGTGTGAAAACTCGGGATTAACTTCTTAGAAAATCCCTAGCTTTCTTGATGCTCAGATTTAATTTGCAGATTCGTTTAGGTAAGGGAAGATTTTCTTTGCCTATTTTCCATCTTAGTGGAATAGCAGATGGTGTGTTTTGTGAAGGGGACCTGAATTCTGCAAGCTAGATAAATGCATTACAGTACTGTATGAAAACAATGGAAAACATGTTAACAAATGACAATAAAAATAATTATGACACCCCCATTTCTATTATTTTTACATAAAACTGGAACTGTGTTCCTTTTGTTGATGATAGATGAGAATGAGAGAACACGTTGCTCAGAAAACTGGAAATACTAGTGTGGTATCAACTCACTGTTATGATATTTGTATTTGGGTAGCATTCCTTAACAAGCAGTTCAGATATTACTCTGAATACAGAGAATTTTCCATGCTTGATAAGTCAAAACTATTCTTATGTCAAATTTAAAATGTGATATTTGGACCATGAACTAATTTGTTTGCTATAGCTTTCAGTAAGAAATCCTGCATCTGCATCTGAAACTCAAGTAATTTTACTGTTTTGTAGAGTTCTGGAGATGATCTCGCCTGCTGTGCACAGATGTGGCCTTCGGGGGGAAGGGTTAGAGTAGGTCTCTGTCTTCATGTATTCTGTTAAAAGTATTGCCAGGGCTCATCTGTTAATTCTGCCCATGTATTTTACACATGAAGAACTAGAATTCATATGAGAGGTCCCATATTGGAAATCTATTTTGTCCCTTACCCCTCTTCTAAATATATTAGTTACGTGAACAAAGAAAAAAGTTTTTAGAGATCTCTAAAGCATCTATTTCATAATCCCATATCACTTCCTTTGGTGGTGGTATCCGTTGTGCTGCAAAGTAAGCATAAGGGTATTTTTTTTCAAATGTATGCTAATAATAAAACAAGTAGGTCACAGGGAAAGTTGCTTAATTTGAAGTAAATAATACTAAAATTACTAAGTTTTCCATGATCGTGGAGAACACCTAAAAACACATTCTGATCCTTCATGCTTTATCTCTAGAAGTTTGAGAATGGCATTCTGATGAAAAAGTGTCTGGTACTAAGTTCTTGTGCAAATAACATGGAAATATATGTTAATGGTGTGTCTTTTATGCTGAGACTACTCTAGTGTTGTGAGGATTTTATTCTTTTATATAAGTGCACATGAAAGTATATACAGTTACATGTTTATATTTAACTGTATTTATAATCAAAAGCAAGGAAAAGTGAGCTATTCTTTAATTTCCTTGAAATACTTTTAATATCTGAACTACTAAGAAAGTGCTAGTGCCAGGCAGTAGATTACCCTTTTTATGATATTAAAAGAAGAGTAAGAATTAGCTGGGATCTTTAGTTATTACATTTTTAGTTTTGTGCTAAGTGGCAGGACTTGAGAGCCCTGTTCTGCAGTAGTGTTTATTTGCTTGATCTGAAAGTTGTAGTTCCTGCTGCAGAAGAGAATGCATGAAAGATGGTGTGAAGATGATATAAATTCCTAGTGTAATACTGCAATCTTTGCAGCATTCTTGGCTTGAAATTAAAGGGGTAGCCTTTTTCCTGTAGTTTTTGAGTGGAGATAAAAATTTGCTCAGGTAATTGCTAAATTAAAGACTCTCAAAAGCTCTACAGCTTTCAAGTGGACGTTAGGTACTGAGCACCGTCTGCAAAATCTTGCCTTCTGTTTCTGTGATTGTTCAGTATCCTTGTCCCAAAGAACAAAGAAATTGTCACTTCGGTTTTTTAGTGTTAAGCACTAAAAGTGTTCAGTACCATTCTAGGTACTGATGAGCTTCATCTTTTTATGACCAAGAAATTCAAGCCTGCAGTGCCCAAAGGTGATGCTACAGATCACTCTGAAGTGAACCAAATCTCTTTGGTGTGGTCTTTGTTGCAAAATTTTGGGTAGCTGCAGTAGCATCTGGTTGTATCATTCCAACTTATATCAGTTGCATTTGAAATGTCTAAGTCAGCATGTGCATTACAGTTATGTTCAGGTCCTCTACAGGCTGCTAAAATAGATTGCCGTGCAGCTGTCAGTGACCGTATTTGATGTGCCACCTGGTTTGGTCTTCTTGATGAAGAGAGTTTTGGGTTGTAATATGTGACACTTGAATAATTGAACTTAGCTTGAATGCTTTTGTAATGATGCCCCCATTCCCTTCACCACCACCAGTTTTGCAATACTATTCAGTATAATTTTGGGAAGTTTGTCTAGAATTTATTAAGCAATTAAACTGCATTGAGTTTTTCACACTGCTTGAGGACACATTATGCTTTTTAAATGCCGAACTTCGCAAAATGGAAGCAAATATGAGTTGCTATGATATTTTCTTTAGCTGAAGTTTTATTTTAGTGGTTCATCTTCTCTTTTAAAGAATGAACTTTTACAAGGTAAAAGCTGTACTTGAAGTATATAATACTAAACTGGGAATTCAGGATCTTGTAAGGTTCTGTATCATGCAAAGCTATTACTTATTGGTATGTGAAATCAGGACTAACTTAAAAATAGAAGCTGGAAACTGTTCTGTATTCAGAAAATGAATTATTTAATTACTTAGGAAATTCCGACATATGAGTTATTGATGCTGCTGTTTAGAATCCTGTCTAAAATGTTCCTGTTATTTCTGATTAAGTATTCTAAGAGCTCAAGAGGGGCTAATGTTTTGTTACCCAGTGAAACAGAGTAATATGTGAGTTTCACCCTAACTTCCACCTTTTGTTCTTGGGTTATGAAGTAGAGAAGGAGAAATTAGTATTTCCATGTAAGTAATCTTCCTTGGTTGATTCTGTTTATTTGCTTTCCCACAATATGAGTACTTTGAAAGAACTGATCAAACTACCCTCCTTGGTCTTCAGGATCATAGTATTTGTTTTATTTTCTTGGAAACCATGAAACAAGCTGAAAAGGGGTTCTTCATATTTCCTGTGACTTAACATCTGGTTAAGTAATACTATTTAGTAATCTTGTTACAAATGAATCTTACAATCTCTCTTACTTTTCTCCTGAAGAGTTTGAAAAATATCCCAATTCTGTGATGTATTTAGTGACAGTTCAAAACATCTTTGTGAGCTGCAGCCTCATTCTGGATGGATGGACACTATGTCTGGTTTTGACTCTTTCATTGATTTGATAACTTCTACTCCTGTTCTCCTTTGAGATTTTTTTTCCTTTAGCTGACTGCTGTTAGGTTATTGGTTTGTTACTGGATATCATGACTGGAATACACATTTTGCTATAGTGACTCTTAGAGTAATACCTGATCTTTTCTTTTGAAGGTTTTCATGTCTGACCTTTCTCGATGAGCATCCAGGAGCTGCTTGGGCTGCTCAGCAGTTGTCTCCTGCCCACATACCAAGTGCTCTGAAGTGATGATGGGTGCTGAATTTTCCCTCAGCTAGGCAGAGTTCTCTTGTAACAAAACTGGCACTATGTACGTGCTACATAGTTTCATTTAGATCTGTCGTAGAAGGCGTAAAGCCACTGATTTGTACTGAAACACCACCACAATACTAGTCTTTGTAGTTTTACCTTGATCATTAATATGTAAAGTATCCTTTTTCCCTTCCTAAATGTGTATTCATGACTGATATTGTTGTCAGGGG
The DNA here is from genome assembly GCF_017639235.1 of Corvus kubaryi. Classification (NCBI taxonomy): domain Eukaryota; kingdom Metazoa; phylum Chordata; class Aves; order Passeriformes; family Corvidae; genus Corvus; species Corvus kubaryi. Next base: position 8,156,216 of record NW_024581093.1, on the reverse strand, counting down.
TTGTTGGTAGAGAGTAGAAAACAGCCAAAGCTGTTGATGGGAGTTTGCAATGTGGTTGAACTTTGTTCTTTTCCCCAAGATCGTGATTAAGGTAATTAATCTTAAGAAAGTCAAGGTGTGGTAGAAAAAGAGAGAGTAGTCTTCTAATTAGATTGAGTGGAAAATTAAGGGCTGGATGCTGGCAGTAGCTGTGAACTTGAGGTGTGAGTTGACTGAGGATTGCTCTTGGAGAAGTTCGTTTTTGTGTTCACATAGAGCTGATCCAGAACTGTTGCAAAGTTTGCTTTCCTTAGCTGAGTAAGAGGAACTTGAGACATCTTTTAGTAGGCTGTCTTGCACACCTGTATGGTTCACTTAAAGTTTTATTATTGTTTTAAATATTTTGATTCTGTTTAGATTTGGTCGTGTATATAAATGGGTAGGAGAGAAAGTCTTTGCACAAGATGGTAACTGTGGTTAATATGCATGATTTGAGCCATCCGTATAAATACAGCTGTCTGTGTTGACCTGTTAACATTTGCTATACAAAAGCGTGCTCATGTGGCTTAAGAATATGATCAGTTGGTGCACCTTTAACAAAGGAATGAATGGATAAGTTACTTGAATCCATTTCTTTTTTTTCTGTCTTAAATATAAATGACACTTTCTAACAGACCTATTTGTTTATGTATTAGATAACTGAGTATTAAATGTATTGTGATAAACCACCACTTGCAGGAAATTGAGTTACTATCATTTTATTTTACAAGCTAGTGGATGCTGGTATCTGCATGTAAAAGATTGACACACAGGGACACAATACAAATCAGTCATATAGTCTGTGGTTATATAATCTGCTGATAGGGGGGAGGAGGGAAAACCAAACAGCTGCATCTGACCAAAAACAGAGGGTCTTGTGATTTCAGGATAACTTAGAGGAACACTGAGGAAGAGACAAAGGAAAATGGAGTCAAGAATTGCCTGGCAATTAAGAGTAAGAGTTTAAGATGGTAATCCTGGCAAGCTTACATGTTTGAATATGTTGTGATTTTTTTACAGTATTCTGGATAAATGAAACCTTGCCTATTTGAATGAAGCTTGACCAGGATGACACCATTCTGGGAAAATGCCAAAATCTTTTGTGTGGTGTTGCGAAGCAGTTGTAGTTGCAGCAAATCTAATTTAGTAACTTTTCTGTTTTGGCAGTATGGTTCTTTGATCACTACATAGTGCATTGAGAGTCACTAGGTAGTGAGTCACTATGTAATGCAGGGATTTGAAAAAGGTCCCTGGTTTGACAAAATGTCACTTATTTTGTTCATGAATTCGTAGTTGCACGTCACTCTCTGTCCCCTTCCCTCCCATTTGAATTGTGGGCAGAGTGTAAATGGAAACAAATCCTGAGATTTGGGATATGGGAGATGGTTAGGATGCAAAAGCATTTGGGCTAGTGCTTTGTCTTACATATTTCTGAAAATTAGAAATAAGCTCTTTCTTTCTCCAAAGTAAAAAGTAGCCCTCTACTTAAAACATGACAGTCCCATTCCTTTGGTCTGTATTGTCCAACTGGAAGCAGTTTGTCATATCCCACCTGAAGTGTAGCCAGCTCATTAATGTCGCTGTGAATGAGAGGGAATAAATTCAAGTAGATGGGGCCTGGGTCCATAGTAAGCAGCAGTTTGGCTGTTCACAGCAATAACGTAAATACGGGAGTTGTTGCCTCAAGCTGCCCTAGTGGGCCAGAAAAGTACGTGGAGCAGACTTGGCAGTGAGCCCAGCCAGTAAAACAACATCCAAGTCCTTGCATTTGTCCAGGCATGCCATGTGGGGTTCGAATGACAGTGGAATTTAAGATGAGTGAAATGATCAGTAAGGCTAAGTAAAACTGCAATGCAGGAGCAAGCTTATTAACAAGCCAGCATTCTCTTCTACCTTTAGTATACCCATCTCTAAGTATTCTGGTGAAATACTGGCAAAAGAGAACATTAAAAAATCGTAGAACTGTTCAAAGTCATTCAGGGAAGATGAATTTGAATCTGAAGCACTGCAGGTCTGGTGGAAGGAGAGAAGAATGAACTTCCTGGGGATCTGACTACAAACCCATGATCTTTCACCAGTAAATTCATGAAAATAGAACTCTGTGTGTGGTTCAAGTTAGTGTTGTGTGGTGATTTTGGTGGTTTTTTTTAAAGCAGAAGCAAAAACTTCATTTGAGGTTGCATGAAAGATGTTTGTAGGTAAAAACATCAGCAGTACTTACTGCTAATTTATTAATGCCAGAAATGTAGAATCATATTATTCATATTAATATTTAGATTTATAGGAATTGCATGCTTAAAAATGCCTTCTCACGCTGCACTTTGAAGATTAGTAACTCAAGTAACTCTAAAAATGAGAAATATTTTTAATATAGAAAAAATTCTTGAATGGAGTTAAATATTTCTATTGTTTTGGGGGTTTTTTTTAGCAGGTTGGTGCAGAGGGTTAATGAGAGTCTTAATGTTTTAGTGGCTGCTAGCATTTTTTTTTTGGAAACAAATGCTGTGAGAAATGTTTTTATAATCCTGGATTTTAATTTTTTTAATGGTTTTGGAAAAAATGGAAAGATGATTTTAACATACTTTTAGAGAAGCAGTATTTGTTCTGCGCTAGAGAGGGAATGGAATTATGACTGATTGTGATTGGGCTGGGGCAGAAACTGTTACCTTGTAACTAAAGTTGTTTTACAGAGTAGCCCTCTGTATCTTCATAGCCAAAATGAAAGCGTGACAGAATGACAAACTGCTAATCCAGTCATGTTGCATTTATTAACTGTTAGTGACAATGATTCATTGCTTTGATGGCTGCATAATGGCCTGTAATAATATCCACGGTGATGTATAGCTACTCGTGTATCTTTACATGCTTAGAAGTTGTTCCCTAAGACAAGGACACAAAGGAGATGAGGCGATTCAGTAACTCTGATTACAAAAGGCTCTAACAGTGTCATTTGAAATAACTGTACTCAAACAACAAGGCCACAAGGAAATACATGGTTTAATCCAAAGAACTACTGAGAAAATCTGTCAACGTTTTGTGTTTTGCATAGCTTCCTTAAATTGCCTAAGAGTCTCTGTATTTCATCAGTGTAATTTATCAAGTTTAGTCTTTTGAAGGCAAATGCTGCTGTCTTTCAAATTGCCAAGCTTTTTGTTTTGGGGGCAGGAGGTTAGGCTGATGTACAGTATGTGGTGATACCTCCACTCCTGCTGGAATAAACATAAACTGTTTAGGACTCTGGGAAGAGATGCAAAGTTATACATGGCACAGTCATGAGGCATGCTAATATCATCATCTGTGTATTTTGGGGCATCATTCTGAACCTTGCTGAAAAAAATCGTATTCGTGCTCAGCTTCAGCCTCCTCTTTTTCATTTGGCTGATTGCTGTTTCTGCCTTTTACTGTATCAATCTAGCAGAGTGAATTCAAGGTGTTTCTGATTCTACGTTCATGTGAGCAGATGGGAAAACAAGGCAGTTTCAGATTATCATTCTGGCTCATTACAGTTCTTTGATGTACACAGCCTTTGAGTTTGATGCAGCTGAAGTCCACATTTAAGCTGTATTATAAAATATTGGTGAAAAGCTGTAATAATTAATGGCTTGAAATACTGAGTGAGGATTGCCTGCTGTGGAATGGTTTGCCCCTTTGTCACGCAGGCCAGCTGCAGAAGTACAGTGTAATTTGGCCGAGGTGTGAAGAGTTCCCAAACAAGTTTGTTCAGATATTATCGATACCAGTTCTCAGTCTCTGTGTCGTGCTCTGTTTGATAACCAGAAAGGGGATGCCTCCATTTCAGTCTCCCCTCCACTGTGTAACTGCTCCCCACTCGGACATCTTGCCTTGGTTTACTGCTTTCCTTTTCTACCAGTTTTCACAAAGACCCTAGTCTGTGTCACCATACTCTCCTGTAAACTAAAATACACATTGTCTTGCACACTCCTGTCTGTTTTCTTTGATATGGCCCTACTTACACCTTCTGATCTTGGAATCTTGGCTTCTGCTCAGTGCTTGCTTCAAGAGTGGAGCAGTAAACTGGCAGTGTCTCTGTATAGGGCATCAGATTGCTGTGAGCAGGGTTGTTGTATTAGAAGTCAGTTGGTGATTAAGGCATCCATATAGGAGTTGAGTTAGGTGAGGATTTCAGTTCATTCTGTTTGAGTAACTGGAGAGCCTTTTGATGGAGTCTGTTGGTTTTGCCCCCACAAAGGAAGAGCTGTGCTTGGTAAATTGGCCCACAATACCAAGAATCTAGGCAAACCTGGCCTGCTGACAACTACAGCACATGATTAATTCCCTTGTTCCCTTCGCTCAGTGTTTGCCTAGTCTTCTCACTTACCTTTATGCTCAGTCTACTTCCAGTGGGCCAGGCTCAGCATACCACTTTGGGAGTGATCAGACTTCTGTCAGGTCCCATGCCTACACATCTAAAATGCTCTGGGGTTGCAGACTTTTGCAGACTCTCTCAGCTGATCATATAGAATAGGATTATTCATCTTCAGAACAGCAGTGTCAAAAGGCTGCTCATACTGTGTGATAGTACCTGCTGTGCTGATGTATTGTGCTGTTTCCGAAAGGCTGTACACTAATATCTCTGAACTGCTGGGTCATGTTAAGCTGACTTGTGATCTGACAGTGACTGACAAATGAGGCTTCCTCAAACTGGAGGGCAGCAGCTTCTGTTTTGTCTACAAGGTTAGTATGCAGTGAAATACCATGTCTTTTTGAATGATATAGCCACAGATTAAAAAAAAGGAACCGAAGAGGAGCCCACAGAACTTGGAGGTTTTTAAATCTAGTAGATTTTTTTTTTTAACCTGTTGTGAGTATTAATGAATAATCCTTAAATACTGAACCAAAAGCTTTAGAAAATTATCGTTTAAAGACATGCTTCATAATCAATCAGAAATAGCAGGAGAGCTGGAGAAGGCACAGGTATAAACACTGCTTAGCTCTTCCGGTTGCTATTTTCTGTTTTGTAACTGAACTCAGAATGACTAATTTTTGTTGAATCTTACAGTTACAAGTTGAATTCTTTACCTGCCTTGTACATAACTTTTTATCAATGTATTTCAAAGCTGTTCTTTCCCTATTTTAACTTAATTTCATTACTTCAGTGTGAAGCTGGAGGTACACTAGGACAACAGTTCTAGTTTAAATGTGTACCAGGCTGTGGCCTAAGGGTTTATTTAGTTGCATGTTACATTATTTGATAGTGAGCGCTAGCAAACACCTGCAGTTCCTGTTGCTTGTTTCCCCCACGTCCTAAAGCTTGCCATTCTGTCAGTTGTGTATATACAGGTGTTAGTGCACTGTAAATATGATTGCCAAAATCATCTGTGTTAGAAGAACCTCTCTTCTCATTTCCCCTCCCCCTTTGTGTGTGAAGGTGTGTGGGAGGGTGGTTGCTGCTGAAAAAACTTGGTGTAGTTACACCCCAAGAGCCAGTATGTTCTTATTTTAGTCAGTGTCAGTTGTAAACATTTGATATACTGGATTATTCTCTTGCTTAAACTGCTTAAACTAGTGCATCTTCTTTATTCTTTTGTATTTCTAGCAAGGATAATGAATTCTTATCCAGACTAGAATTTGGAAAAGTCTCATTGATGAGCTCTCCCTGTTGAGATTATTTTTCTTCTACATTTCCAGTATTCTTGCTTAACAAAAGAAAATGAGTGAAATTGTGACTGGCACTACAGAACTGCCTCTGGCATGCATGATTGACAAAAGTAAAATTTATTTTTATCCTTTTTTGCATAATCTGATATGACCATGAAACAGAGCACAAAACCATCGAAGAGAGTGAACTGCTTCATAAAATGAGTTGTCATAAATCTTCCCTTTCTAAAAACTTAAACTTGCCTGCAATACTGCTTCACGTATTGCTAAGTCTGGTCTAGAAGGATGTGTTTCCCCCTACTCCACCCTGCTACCTTAATTTTTTTCACAATTTAGTATTTTTCGGTACCATATTTGGCTTACTAGTCAGTTGTACTCCTTATAAATTAATACACTGCTGTGTTTCAGTTTTGGGTTGTGGGGTTTTTAAAGTTGGTGTTTAAGCTTGTAGGAAGTGTTTCTGGAGAACTGATAGCTTGTAATGGAAAACTGAAGTTAAACATCCACTTATAAAGTTTTAGTGTGATAGTGTACCAAGCACAACTCTGATCAGTCATGTTTTTAAGTGCACAAAAGGAAAACTATGATTATTGGCTATTTTGTGTTCCCTGTGAAGATTAAGACTCCTCTTTCATCCCAAGAAATACATGAACTGCTGCAAACCTGCAGAATAATGAAATCAAAAAACAGCCACATATGCTTTTTGTCCTTATTTACAAATATTTTTGTAATTATTGTGTTCAGAAAGAGGTAATGGTAACTGTCATGACAGGACTGGAAAACAGAAAAGTTGGCCATTCTTTTTAAAGCTTGTGAGACAGACTTGCCTGAGAACACATATGTCTGTGTCGATGTTCAGGTCTTTCCTCATGCTATTTAAAGGACTTGATTACTTGAACCTGTTTTCACAGTAGTATTTTTGTAAGACCTAGGTCATGTTGCACTTTCTTCATACCTTACAGCAACTCCTATTGTCTGAAAATGATTGTTTATGGGCTTATAAACTTGGAATAATAAAATAGTTTGGATAATTCTGGCACAGGGCTTGTGTTCAGACATTTGATAGTAATTGACCTTCCTTCTCTGGAGAAATCTGGCTGAGTGCACAGCTGCACACGTGCATGTGCCAGTACATCATTGAGGAGTGAACAACTGGTGGGCAAGCATTGCTAGTCCTAAATATGCACTCTGATACACCAAGTAGCAAGCAAAATGTACTTTTGAAGCAGTTGTTCTGGATATTATTTAATTATATTCCCCCACTAGACAGCTTATGTTGAAGTGTAGTTAGCAGCTTAGTAAGGGATGAGCCAGCATTGTTTTAATACTGAACAGGAGCTTCTGTATACGACTGTTTCCAGACAGTAGCAAATGTACATTCAAAATGAGCAACCTTCTGGTTCTCATTGACAATGGATGACACAGTCACCTGATGTAAGGTTACAATGAAAGTCTGCAGTTTTATTTAGCTTATACACTGTGAATATAGAGCATCTGCTCATTTTTGTGATCCCTCAGTAGTGAACCTGATCTCAGCAGGGTGGGGAAGAAGGCTTCAGTAAGTTTCTAAAGACTCATGGCTTCTCTGTGCATGGTAGCGTTAAAAGACTTAGTAAGTAAAAACAAAATTGAATTTCTTTCTATGCCATTTATCCAGAAGATCTCCTTTGATCGTAAAACAAAATTTGTTTGCCGTGGTTTGTTCTGAGCAAACAGTGACTTGTTTTGTTTTTGTCTCCTTTAAAATGCTTATTGGAACAAATAAACTATTAATACTACTTCTAAAACTGAAGTTGAACTTACTGGCCCGTAATTCTCCAGTATTTTTTAACCTTTTATTTCGTCCAGTTTTCTTTACTCTGTATTGCTGTTATCTGTTACCAATTTATTCTGTTGTCCTTCCTAATGCAAAAGGATTTAGCACACCTGCCTTTTCAGTGTCCTGATGGGCTTTTGATGTGAATGGCACTACTTCTCGTGGTCCTTGTATTTTGCTGTGTCTGTCCTATCTAACATCTTGCCCCTGTGTGCTTGCGGTAGTTTGTATGCTCTACCTTCTTAATCTGCCCTGGTTTCTGTTCTTGAGTGCTTTCTTATATTTTATGGTCAGTGATGGCCTCGTGACTTGGCCAACTTTACTTCTTTATTGTCTTTCCTCCCCCAATAGGATTGTTTGGATGTAATAGCTCTCCTATTAAGTAACCAGATTTCCATAACTCAATTTTTTTCCCTTGGGCTTCTCCATAACTCTTTTTTTGCCTTACACTTGCCTATTGTGAGACTTCCCTTTGTTTACCCTCTGCTTCTTGAAGCCCTGTGTTGGATTTGTTTTGTGCTATTCTCACTATTTCTCTTGTAAGGGTTATCACCTAAGTTTTTTTCATTCTTTCTCTTTCCCCCCAAGTTGTATTTGTGTTTGTATGTTTACTGTTCTTTAAGATAAGTTAGAGGGCTCTTCAAGATTGGATTCTCTGCAGTCTTTAATAGGACAAAAATTATTACTGGTAAAGAATCCAGTAGCATTAATGACATGATTTGTAAAGGTCTTAGTGTTGTCCTTTCTTATGTGCAACTAACAGGTTATTTTAACACATGAACTATAAAGGGGAGGATTTGTGTGTGCAGACTGAAATAAATCTACATGTTTATCAATTGTGTCTGAAAATGGTTTGGGTGATTTGGACTTCAAACCATATTGTGTTCACATTGTTAGGTGTGCTTTTGGGATTGGATATTCATTAGGTTTCTAGCTTCCTGGTTTTTGTGTGTGTGCATGTGCGGCTGGGGAGGGGTAACAGGAGAGCACAGTGCCAAACTCAGGAGAGATTGTTTGTCAGGAGAAGGACCAAAGAAGCCTGAGTCAAAAAAGTGCTGTCTCCTGTCTGCTCCATCTCTTCTCCAGTTCTTTCCAGCTGCTGTTGGTAATTCTGTGCAGTCTGATCTCTCCACCTCAGCCATGTGAAAATTAAATTTTGAGTATATGTCTGCTTTTTGTAAATCCCTGTGACACTGAAAGTAGAGAAGTTGTCTTAAATATTTTAAGATTTCTTGACTATTCGTGCAAGAGAAATAGGTCTCTTTGCAGTGGTGAGACTTTTAGTGCAAACAGTGTGCTGCTACTGTTCCTAAAACCATTAATGACAGTAAATGGTTACACACAGAGCTTGAAGACTTCCAACTGCTGTTTTTCTAAAACAATTTTATTGTTATTTCAAAAATTCTGTAGCTGTAACTGTTTTGTTTCTAAGTTTTGATAAGCTGGATAGTAGCCTTTATTAGGATTGCCTTTTTCTTCCCTTGATCTTTGCTTTTATTAATACTGAGTTAGGAAACAGACAACAGTGATCTTGCACATTAATACACTAATAGATGTGGAAAACTTATAACCAGCTGCTGTCTGCATTTCATGTTTTGTGATGGAAAAGAGCAAAAAGAAAGACTCTGAATTAATGTTTTAAAAGATGTTTGTTACCCTAGTGAAAGGACAGGGAAATGTGGTTTTGGTAGAGCTCAGCATAGTGAGGGTGTTAATTGTTTGTGATACATGCAATAGGCCTTCCTGAGAATCCTGATCCTTTCGGTGTGTGCATATTTAGAAATCAACCTGTACTGATTTTTTGTGCTCTTAACACATATAATTGTAGTTAATGATATATAATATGGATAATTGTCATACATAACCATAATATATATAAAATCACACAGTGTTTATAATATTACTAGGTACTCCTTAATTGCAGTTTGCCTCCTTTAATAGATTTCTTATAGAGTTGTTCCCTGCCCATGAACTGTCAGCTTTTTCTTTTTTGGTTTTTTTTTTTTAACGAAGTCTGAGGAAAGTAGTCCATTCCTTGGTAACAATGTGCTTTCTCTTCATTTGGAAATGCTTCCCTGTCTGTGAAGAGCTGGTGTTTCGTTTTGTTTCTGTTTTAGTTAATATTAAGCTGATTGGTATTAGTGAAACTGGTAATAGTCTGACTTCATTAACAAACTAATTTTTTTCATCATGGAAAAGTCTAAAATACATAGCTTCCTGTCTGGATATTTTAACTGATTGTGAGAGAGACTCCATTTATTTTAAAACAAATATTAATAGTCTGCTGATAGTCAGGATAAAAATAATTTAAAAAAAAGACCTAATACCAAGAGATGCAGTTAATGTCATCTAGCCTGGATTTATGGAAAATTAAAGAGTGAAGACCCCATTTACAAGTGGAAAGAAACAGAAGTGGAATTACAGTGGCTACAAAATACAAAAAAAAAGTTGGTTTCTACTTTCGTTTCAGACAAATGTCTCATATTGGCAGTTAATTCAATATTGAGAAATGGGGCAAGAAAATCTGCTTCAGTTCTGTAAGACGAAGTTGCTGATTCTGTTAACAGGACTTGTACTCCTTCTCAGTTTGTTTTTCTTTGGAATATTTCCTGTGTTTTGGATAAGTTAGCGAGATCTGAGAATATTTTGTTTTGCCTTATTTTGCTGAACAACTTGTGCTCAAACTTCACGCGACTGCACTGAAAAATGCTATTTAGCATAGGCAATTGACAATTTTCTAAGCTACAAAAAATATATCTTAGGAATATGATTCTTCTTAGTATCTTTTATAATATTCATTGTTAGGGCTCTTTTGGTTGAATGTTTTTAGAAGTTCATGATCTTCATTCAAGTTTGAGTCACTGTAAGATGTGCTTTCTATTGTTGAAGTAGATAAATATTATGTATGTGGTGTTCTGGTGCTTGTAAGTATTGACTGGGCTTGCAGAAAGTACCTTAGCCTTATTTGTGTCAAAAAGATGAATTTTTAATGATTTTTGATTAAAAATGTTTAATTATTAAAGTGGAATACAGTTATGAAAGATGAAGTTGGAACTGAGTGTTCAGGCTTAGATCCTTTCAGGATTTCAACCCATTTTTCTGTTTATATATTTTCAATGACTGAAGATGTGTATAAACTGTGAAATCTGCTTGAGAACAGGATTTATGATAGAAAACCATACTGTAGTCATATTTCTCTGTAAAATTGACTGGGGAAAATTTAAAATTAAGAATTAGCTTTATTTTGTGTAACTAGAGTAGTGGGAAATGTCTAGGATGTTGATAACAGCCCATGTCTGGGAAGCAAAGGATTTTGTTTATGGCATTTTTCCAAGTGTTGCATTCTGACTCTTACTACTTTTTTTTTCTTTTTAAATTTTGTTTTCAGATCTTGAGTCAGATGACTGTGCATCCATATATATCTTTAATGTAGACCAGCCATCATCCTCTGTCAATCAGCCAATTTGTATTCCTCGCCATGGACTGCAGTCTCACTCCTCTCCTCTGACACCTCCTACAAGACTTCAGAGTCACAAGAACTATGAAGGCACTTGTGAGGTACCAGAATCCAAGTACAGTCCACTAGGTGGACCCAAGCCCTTCGAGTGCCCCAGCATTCAAATCACATCGATTTCACCCAACTGTCACCAGGGGATTGAGGCCAGTGAAGATGAATTACACACAAATGGCACAGAAAATGAGTATATGGAAAGGCCTTCCCGGGACCATCTCTATCTTCCTCTTGAGCCATCGTATAGGGAATCATCCCTTAGTCCGAGCCCTGCCAGCAGCATTTCATCCAGGAGCTGGTTTTCAGATGCTTCCTCTTGTGAATCCATTTCCCATGTTTATGATGATGTAGACTCAGAGCTAAATGAAGCAGCTGCTCGATTTACCCTTGGCTCTCCTTTGGCATCACCTGGTGGTTCTCCGAGGGGTCCCAGTGATGAAACGTGGCAGCAGCCTTATGGATTTGGGCATGCCTTGTCACCTAGACAGTCTCCCTGCCATTCTCCTAGAACTAGTATTACAGATGAAAATTGGCTAAGCCCTAGACCAACATCAAGGCCCTCATCAAGACCTACATCCCCCTGTGGGAAACGACGACACTCCAGTGCTGAGATTTGCTATGCTGGTTCTCTCTCTCCTCACCATTCTCCAACTCCATCACCTGGCCATTCTCCCAGAGGAAGCATAACAGAAGACACATGGCTAAACGCTTCCATTCATAATGTACAAGGCCTTAATTCTGGCCTTTCACCCTTTCAGTGTTGTACAGAGACTGATATTCCTCTAAAAACCAGAAAGACCTCAGAGGATCAGACTGCCACTTTATCTGGAAAAATAGATATCTGTCCTGAAGAGCAAGGTAACTTGTCATCATCCCTTGAAACTGCGGTAGATGATTGCTCTGGATCTCAGCACACCTTGAAAAAAGACTTGCCCGGAGACCAATTTCTTTCTGTTCCTTCGCACTTTACTTGGAACAAACCTAAGCCTGGTCACACTCCTATATTCCGGTAAGTGATCGGAAAGTACTTCCCTCCTTTTTTTTCCCCTCCTGTGCATCTTAAATAGACATATAAATGTCCTTGTATTTCAGTGATGCATTAAGACTTCTTAAAGAAAACTTATTGAAGGCAGGTAGATGTTATAATTAGGAAAAAACAAGTTGAGATACCAAATACCTACCATCTTTTAAAATACAGTAGATGCACTGTAAATAGAATAAAGAAAAAAAATTGTATGCCATGCTGAAACTCATCCAGAAGGAATGGATGTCTGGGCTGTAGTTCCAAGATATTTCCACTATCCATGATAGAATTAAATAGGTCTTTTCCCTCTGCAGTCCTGTCATGTGCTAGCAGTATGATTTGTGGAGACTCAGAAGAGGGAACTGGTTCAATTGGGGGAAAAAGTCCCCCTCCTTTCCAGTCTGTTTCTTTTTAGATGGATCAGTTCTGTGATCTTTCAAGTCATAGAGCTTGTATAATATTTCAGAAGTTGTCACTAAGCTTGGCTTGTTAACAGCTAAATATATTTAAGCAATACTTATTCAACCATTTCATTATTTTTTTGCCTAATTGAATAACCACAGATTTTAATTTCTCTCTACAGAATTTTACTGATTTTAGTAAATAGAAGTGATTTTTTTTCCCTCCTTTAATGTTCTTCCACATAACTGTTTATGGATGTAAAATTTAACAGTAAAGACGTAAAGCTGCTGGCTGGAGAAATCTGTTCTACTAGGTCTGAAACTACTGTGTTAACAGATAAGTTAACTGTCTTCGAGTCTGGAGGTTTTTTTTAATTCCATTGCCATCTGTTACTAGAATCTTTTCATTTGAACTAAGACAATGATGACTGTTTAAACTTAATTGTGTATCTTGGAATTGTATTATGTTTATGAAGGATACTAAGCAGTCCTAACTTGGCATTTTTGTTAGCTTGCAGGCTAACATTGCTCATAAAAGGTGAGCGCTACTGTAGGGTTAGAGGTCATGAGCATACAGGCATGGGGTGTCGATCAGTGGTTCTTCTGTGGGATGAGCAAAATAGTTTAAAACACAGACAGCTCATACCTGTTTCCTCTTGTACTGTGGAGAACTGAGTACAACTGAATAAAAAGCACATTTCATGTTTTCATTAAAAAGTAAAAACATTTTTTTAAATGTCAGACTTTATTTAGAAGCTGGCACTGAAGAATTTCTGTAAATATAAGATGGGCAAACAGGCAGAAGATAATGAAGACTACACCTACACACAACTAAACTACATAAATCTATTAAGCTGAGTACATTTGCTGCCAAAAATGTTGGCTGACAATTGAATTAGTGGAAATGGCTGCACTGACAGCTGTATCCTCAGTGATATCTTCAATTACTTAGCAGTTGTAGCCTGTTCCATTGGGGGTATGGCAGTGTGCATCTTCAGTATGTAAAACATTCTATTCTGCCGTACAATATTTTGTAATTTTGATTCTTACAAACCAGGGTAGCCTTACGTTTTATGAATAAAAATGAAATGCAAGAAGATCCATTCTTTCTAAATAGTTGATGATGGTGACCAAAAGTGAGCATATTATTTGTCATAAGGAATTGTATAATTTCTATTTATGTGTTCACATACATATTGTATGTACGTACAATTGTATTAATTGTAGTATAAATTACAAGATATAGTAAAAATAGTACACTTTCTAATGTCTTGATTGTATTGTCAAGCACGAAGTAGTGCATGAAGTAAACTGGTGTGCTGATTCCAAGCAGGTGAGGTGCACACCCAGCTGCAATAACTGACCCCTGGTAGAAGGGGGGGTAATTTGCCTCATGTATTCCGTGGTGTGAAATGTGTAGGTAGCACCTTCTGCTCTGAATGCTCTCTAAAGTTTTGTAAATCTGTTATCTGCTTTATCTGCCAAGCCCTGACCATGTTTTCCTTCGTTCTTCTGTTTTCAGTAAGTGTGCAATGCTTAACAAAATCTAAAAATGTATAACATGCTTTGGAGCATGTTAGTAATATTTCACATGCCATCCAAACTGTTTTGTAGATGACAGCTTGTTATTTGGTCACCGAAACCCATAATCGGCCAGCCAGTGGCATATGAAAAATATCTGTGTATTATGTGCCCTGCGTCCCATTTCTGCTCCCTTGTGAAAGATAAGCATAGTCAAGGGACTGGGCAGGACCACTGCAACAATTCCTTCCTACGAGTGAAACTGGGCAGCAGCTTCCACAGGGAATAGTGGAGGTGTCTGTTGATGATGTTACTCACCAGGTATGATGGCAAATTCAACTGGTCATTTTACAGACTAGTCAGCAATGAACTTGATAATTTTATTTATTACATAGTTAACTCTTGGTACTATTTAAGATATCTGTTTCTTTCACCCCCAGCCTCCCCACAGGTGATGGATAAGACATGGTTTTATCTGTGTCTCATGTTTTCTTTCCCTTTCTTTTTGGGATCCTAATGCAGTGATAGTAGATCCAACTGCCCCATTTACATTTTACCCCAACATTCCACAGTTGTGCTGATTTTATGCCTTTCTTGCACACTTGCTGTTAGAGGTTGAGTTGTAAGATTTCCAGAAAGTGAAAAAAAATATATCAGGAAGTCTGTTTTACAATGCTTTTTTTACGTGAACAAGGGTAATAAAAAGAGTCTAGAGATGACTTAGAAATCTCTACTGAGCAGGTGATAGAATACAATACATTTGGTGAGGATTTCACTCTAAAAGTACAATTCATAAAAGATCAAGCAGCATTGCTGGTGCTTACTGTGGTTATGGGATTATGGAGTTGAGGACCATCACAGACATGGCCAGCACTGGTGTAGGTAACATGGGGCTATTTTTTAGAAGAGTGATCACTGATGATGCAATTGAAAATCATCGGAGTTCTGTTATTTTTGCTTTTAGGCTTGGTTTTTTGTTATCTTTTGCTTTAAACTTAAAATTTTAACATGGATGACTAGTGAAAGAATAGGCTTTAGGTTTGGTAAAGTGGATCTTGAGAATCTGTGTCTCAAGCAAAGAGGCATTTTGCAGGGTAGTAAACTTAATGAGTCATTCATTTTTTCTTTCTTTAGCCCCACAGTGTTTGATGGCAACAAATGGTGCTTTTGTGTCTGGAAGATAACCAGGCAATATTCGTTAATGGTCAAAAATCTTGAAATAAAATGTGGTTTCTTTTACTTCCCTTGTGGAATTCATAGAGATTTGCACATTGATTTAAAAACTACTACATAAATTGGTGTTTGTCTCCAGACTGTTGTGTCATGAATTTAATCTATGCCACTGAGAAGTGATGGGATATCAACTAGTTTCTTTATTCCAGTGGTGGTGAACAAACAGGCTTTGACAGATGTATTTACAGCACAGAAATATTTTTATTGGTGGATATGTAATGGTAGCTTGAGAGTATTTTACTGCTGAAAACCAGGATGGCTGACAATGTAATTTATTCATTCAGAAAAAAAATTAGTTGAAATAAAGTGGTAGATAGTGGAATACTTGGAAAAGTTGTTTCTCTTGTCTGAATCCTTCTCTTGGAAGTCTAAAGAATAGAGAGGAACAGAATTATGTCCCAGTTTTACCATAACTATATTGGGACTTTGGTCTTAATTTCAGAAGTCCACTCACATTGAAAGATTTCTATGAACAAAGTTAGTCTGCTAAGTATTTATCACCTTATTCTGATAAATAGAAATAACACCAGCTATTCTACCAGCAAAACTTGAAAATGAAAATGTTTGCGAATTACTGTCTTTGAAGATAAGGACCCACCTAAGTGAGACAAGCAAAGGAACTTTGAACCTCTTAGGTTTTTAATGAGCGAGGCTATCACTGTAATGTTTACACACTATTAATGAATTCAGAGAAATTCAGGTAGTGTTTGATACAGGACCTTTGTGCTATACCTGTTATTCATCTCTACACTTTGTTCTGGGATGATGGAACAGAGATTTCCATGTGGCAATACACTGTACCTGTATTCTGAAAGCATTATTAACTGTGGCTCTGCTAGGAACACAGTGGTGGTATTTTGAATGTAAACAGTATTAGTAAAGTCTATTGATAGGTCACTGTGGCAGCTGGAATGGCCCCAAACTTCTTAACTCCAGAATTTCTCCACCTGGGAGAATATTGCTTTGTTCTAGACAGTGAAGAGCAGCCGCAGCAGTATTTTGGCTCTACAAGAGTTCTTGAAAACCATAGTATTGGATCATAGTTATGATTTGAGATTCTCAGGGGGTTGCTGTGTTGCAACACTGACTTGTCACAGAATACGCCGTGGGTTCATCTCTGCAAAAACTTGGGATGAGGAAAAAATGTGGAATAGCCATTGTGTGGTCAGTGAGCTTTTACCCTTTTGAAATGTTAGGAGGAGCTGTAAGTAGAAAACTGTTTTTGCTGCAACTAAAAATTAATAAAAGCATCTCTCTAGAAGATCTGGGAATCTCAACCAATGATGGAAACAACTTTCACAACTATCTGGAGATACTACAGGGTATCTTTGAAAGGTTATTACTAGATTTAGTGGCTACAAAGAGGCAGGAACATTTTCATACAGAGTGGCTAAAATGACTTTTTGTATCAGTTGCACCTGTGTTCAAAACCAGTGCTACAAGTGGAAGGTAATTGTTTTTAACTGGATTGTGTTAATGAGTCCTATAGGCTTTGTTCTTCCTTCTGTCCCACACATACTGCTCTGGGGCCGCAGTCAAATGCAAACAAGCAGTCTTGTTTCTGCCCTAAGCTTCTCCCTATGTGAGAGAGGTGTAGTGAGCCCATGAGCTGTGCCCTGGCTGTTACAGGTCTGAATGCTGAAGTCATTATGGACACGTTTGGCTGTTCTTACACTGAACATCAGTTGTTTCCTCATCAGTCAGGTCTGTTTTGGAAATAATGGTTGCAGAGAAGAAGGTATTTGTTAAATTAATATTGATAAAATCAATGAAGTGGTAGCTTTAAATGTGGTTGCTTCTCCTGAGAATGCTGCCGAAGGGTTCTTTCTTTACCTCTGAGTTCCCTGTAGTAGCTGCTGTTCCCTAAAGTCTTTAGTCTTGATGTGATATGAGTATGAGCTTTTGGAGCCTTGCATTAATCAGATTATAAAACTCCCTTGATACTTCCAGGACGACATTTGTAGGTTTACAGATTGGTGCTGTTTCAACAATGTGCTAAGATTTGATTTAATGAAAGCTTTAGAATGACTATCACTCATTACTTCCGTATCCATATCCTGACATGTGATTTGGTCCTTTACTAGTAGGTTACTGCATTGCTCATAAGGTTTTTTACTCAGAAAAAAAAAAAAAAAAGGGAAACTCCTGTGAAAGGCTAAGTCCCAAGCTATTGTAACAGTAATTTGGCACTGAACTGGGAAGAACTTAGTAATGAAACATGTGGAAATATCTACAAACATGTTCTTTCCTCATCAAGACTGAAAAGTGAAAGGTTTTAAAACACAAAAGTTCTAATTTTTCTTAATCTTTTGTTCTAAAATAACTTGAAAAAACCCTCATGGCCAGCAGCTGATCTGGGTTCGGAATGCAAAGTTAGATGTCTTTATCAATAGCACAAAGGTGTCATGCTGTGTTTAAGCTGGGGAGAGACGGAGAAAGTACTTGTTCATTTCTGAAGCAGCTGAGCTGCTAATTCTTAAACATGTTCCAGATATTTTAAGAGTAATGCACCACTAAATTTTGAACTTAAATTCTGAGCTATCAAAGATCACTGAAGTTCAATGCACAGTTAACACCTGAGAACTGTGGTGAATTGGCTAGTAGTTTTACTGCTGATCTTCACCTAACAGTGTAGACTGAATAATATTTTCTTGAGAATGGATCCTTAAATGCAGTAAAGCTGGCAGCTTCAGACTTCCATTCCCATATTCAGCATCTGGTACAAAATAACATTGCTTCATATCAATGTATTCAAAACATATGCAAATTTGTTACTTCTTGCATCCCAAAGGCTGACATGATTTTTCTCATTTGATATTAAATTCTACTTAGAATTAAAAAACCCAAAATACTGAGAGTTTGTAGACTGTATTCTACTGGATTTTTAAATTTATTTAAGGTGCAGTCTTGTGGGCTCATGTGACTTTAATGAGGTGATGGTGCTGATTAGGAAGTTCCCACTCTGCTTCTCACCCTTTAGTTCTGCTTGAAGATGTACAGACAAATGGAACTCTGGTAAATTAAAAGGATGAAAAAATTTACATTTCAAAATGAACCAAAGTTAGATTGCTGATTCAGTTCAATGTGTACCTCTATAGTATTTGTCTCAAAAAATGTGTAAGGATGATATGAAAGCAAAAATACATAAAATTATGCCCCTTCAGGGCAGAAAGGTACATGACAGAGTAACCTAAAACCTTTTAAGAATCCACTGCTGCTAAGAAGTTCAAGGTGATAGAGACAACAAGAAAAATATTTGGAGAGAAACAACAGTTTGGATATCCAACATCAAAAGGGAAGCAACTGTAACTCTTGAACCAGCTACATCTAGAAAACATCTGTTTGATGCAGTACAGCCTCAAAAGCTGTATCATTTACTAGGGAATCTGTGTATTGGAAGCTTTGCAATTTTTTAATGTTTTAAGCATCTACACGTGCATGGTGTGCTTCCTTGCTCTCTCATGCTGTTATTTTCTACTTGTTTTCAAAGAATGACAAAATCTTGAGACTTGGTTATTTTCCTGTCTCCATGTTTGTTCTAGTATGCCAAATATTTTTTCAAAAGATAATGTGATTCTGATACAACAGACTGTTGTCTTGCGCAACATTATTGTTAGTTAATTGCAGGAGGAGTAAATCTCCCTGAGACACTGTATGGGGAGTGGTCATGAGCAACAAATACTTTTTTCTTGACTGAATTTATCTTTCAACTTTCAGTAATGCCTCCCAATAATTGGTATATAGCCTGTGGTGAATTAACAGAGTTCTCTCAGGTACCATATCTGTTCAGTATATACCAACTATTTGAACACAGAAATTTGGTTATATGGGGGATAAAAACATTTTCAGAAACACTGTTGAAAAATTCTCACATGCTACATTTCTTTTTAAACCCTTTTTAGTATCTTCTAATCCTGACGTTTTCTTTCCTTTTCAGACTGAAGACTTGAATCCTTCTCCCTCAATAGCTATAAAAGTGAATGGCAAGGTGTAGTTGATAGCCAGTAGTAGCATTTAGGCAGTACGTCTTGGCCTGTGGTGAGTATCTGGAAGGATTGGGCTTATACTGCATTCCTGACAGTTCCCTCTTTTATTGTTGATGTCACCATCCTCTCCTACCCAGTAAATACTATTGCTGTGGGAGGACCAGTCATCAGACCTCCTTATGGGGGAAAGAAGCCTCTTTGCTGTACACTGAATGCTTGTGGCGATGATTTATTTCTCACATTTCTGCCTTTCGGTAATAAGAAAGGGAAATACTCACATTCTTCCTCTGATTGCTCCCAAAAAGGTGCTTCAGGAGAGGTTTATGTTATAATGCTAGCTCTCTCCTGACGTGCACAGTACAGTACCCATGAAACAGCAGATCAGCAGCTTGGAGGTTGTTCTCCTGAGGAGGAGGCCAGCAAGCAGTGCCATTTCTTCTCCCTCTTTTCCATTCTTAATGACTGACACTTCTGTAGTAAAAGGTAGATATGTGGTGCTGCAGGCTGAGCCCAAGTCCCTCCAGATACTTCCTAAAGACAGAGATTTCTTTCTTTTTTTCTTCAGTCCAAATATTTATCTTCTTTCTCAACTGTGGATATGTTTTTGTATGTCTTAGCTAAAATCCCCAAAAGGAATAATTTATCTTTCATGGTTCTGTGACTCTTCATGTTTGTGGAAATTTGCATTGATTGGTGGTGGAGTTTTACCTGATTTGCTCTAAAGTGGTAAGAGATGAAATTGAGCTTTCCCAGATGATGATACAAACCAATATTTGTCCATCACTTTAAAACCTAGTTTGCTTTCCTTATTGGTCAGAGTAAGGTAGTATAAAACTATTTTAATAGAAGCTTATTTTTATTATAAATGTTTTTGTTTTATAAACAATGCTATAAATGTTCACTTCTAAATGGTCATAATTTAATTTACTCTACCAGGTAATTACTGGCTTGAATCTGACTGGTCATCTTATTAGAATCTTAAGTCTATAAATCTGTGCAGGTAAAAGGGTAGGTATGCAAGCATTGATTTGAGGTTTTTCCATGTTACTTCAATTGCTGTATGTTGTTCTTCTTCCCTGGAGTGACTTTGCTACTGTGTGTAAGGGTGTGTCCATGGATAAGCTGAATACAACTTTAGGTGTCTTTGTTGCCTGTTGCAGTAAGTCTTTATGCTTGGATAGAACAACTAGCTTTTTAAAACTTTGGATGATCACATAGTGTTAATTTTAATTATAGTTTTAACACAATGCAATGCTTGCCAAAGGAAAACAAAACCAGCAAGCTGGAAGATAATAATGCAAAGAGTTAAAACTTAATGATTGGCAGATTGAATTTAGACTGTTCCCTCTAAACCACATTTGAATTTGCTTGCTGATATACTTAAGGTTAAAAAGTTAATATTAAGGGCATTACAGAGTAGCACTGGTAGTGTGGGGCTGGGGGTCATACAGTACCTTTCTTTTGCTCAGGTGTTGGAAAGAAGAAATTCCATTCTAATTGAAGATTTTAATGTACCAGCAAAACTTTGGAATTTTCATGTAACAGTTTTAGGCTAATAGGTATTCTTATTTGGTTATCATTTGTTAGGAAACTGACATTATTGTCTGTATTCTACAGTGAAGACTTTGTGCTGTGGCCAGATGGCACAGTTCATGTAACCACAGTGTACTTGTTTTGATTGCAGCACATCTTCATTGCCACCTCTTGACTGGCCTTTACCAAGCCATTATGGGCAGTGTGAACTGAAAATAGAAATCCAGCCTAAAACTCATCACAGAGCTCACTATGAAACAGAAGGAAGCAGAGGAGCAGTAAAAGCATCTACTGGAGGACACCCTGTAGTAAAGGTAGGAAGTCTGGCTTTCTTGAATAGAAAGTAATTTTTTAACTACAGTTATTGGTATTTACAATGCTGTGAATTGTTACCTTTTGTGAAGCTTACAGCTTTTCTTGGGCAAGATTTTCTCCCTTAAATGTAATGATAAGTATTTTGAAAACACTGACCAATAAAACCAATTGTTGTTTAGCTCAGAATTAGATGTAAGGTCCTAGTAAATTAGACTTGGCTTTGGCATTATATTCTCTTTGAAGAGAAAGATGTGTGGATTCAGTCTTGTTGGAATAACTGTGTGCACGAGATGTGCTGTGCTTCTTTCTGACTTTGAGTGTTCAGGTGTGTACACAAATATCTTGCTCTGTGCTGGGGAGACTTGTGGATTGGTTAGGGATAGTCACTGATTCTCCTTTAATATCCGTGGTGTCAGCTGGCTCACACAGTTTGGAGGGGAACCCGCCCTCATTCATTGAACATGGGGCAAATGGTGCTGAGAAACTGTGGGACTTCTTAAGATGCCTTGGTTTATGTTTGCCACTTCCTTAGGTGAAAGCAGTATCTCTTTAATTACCTCAATATTGCTTAATGGTCTTTACCTTAGTCCCAGGTCAGGTTAAGACAAAATTTAACTGCTTGTTTATAAGTGAAATCAGACACCACTTACAAAATCTTTATAAAACAAAGAGGGGTGGAAAAAAATCTGATTACATCAAGGTTACAGTGGGTTTTGTCTTTTCCTCCAAATCCAGGATATTTCATGTTCTTTTCCAATAAAATTATGGTCAGTGTTTCAGTCCTAAATCTTTTGCTACAGTCCATATATTAAAAACATATTTTATATATTTATCCTCTTCCAGTAGTTGGAAGTAACTCATTACTACTGGAGACCAGATGCAAAGTGCTATTAGGATTGGCATAATCAGTCCTCATTCTTTTTCCTACTCTTACTGTAGTATAAACATGTTATCACTTTTCCTCCTTATAGTTTATTTCTCCTCTTTGGCAAGTGAATTCTGTCACACTCTAATTACATCATTACATTTCATCTATATAGATGAAGATATACCAGCAGAATTTAAATGTCTTAAACTATCTGGTGTTCTTAATTAGTCGAAGCAACCTCTGCTTTCCAGGCGCTTCATCTGATGAATTTCTTCCATCAACCTGACTCCTAATCATATTCTTTGGGCTGTTTATCAAACTATTTCTTCTCTGATATCTTACCTTGAACTTTTTCATTACACCTTTTTTCCTCTTAAAGACTTTGTATCGTTCCTTTCTCTCCCTCTAAAAAGGGTTGGTTATCTGCATCCCATGCTCTTCCTTGAATGTCTTCCCTTGTTTTTCCATTTCCATTCTTAAGCTGAGGTCTTCATCCAGCTTTCATGTTCCCTGCAAAGTTGCTTGGAGTTTTTTTCTCATAGTACTGTGGCCTAAGAGCTCCAGCTCTCTCCCTTTGTCAGATTTCTTAGCGCAGTAGAGGCAAGGGTCAAGTGCTTACTAGGGAAGTGTATGCTGCAAACTAGAGAAAATTGAGGATGCCTGGACTAGGCTGGAATTGGAAAGCTGGCAAGACACGTTCCTTCATATGGACCATTGTGTTGCTTTAGTCAGTGGAGGACAAGTAGACACAGCTTTCACATGCCAAGGTGCTGACAGTGGAATTTAACACATCATTAATGAGGACAGAAACTTGAGAGATTTTAGCTGACAAAATAAATCTTTCCTGAACTTCTGTAAACTGCATTCAATATTCTTTAATTTTTTTCCTCTGGGTGCTTATGTTTTGCACTAATATTTGCATTAAGGGAATTTATGCTGATATCTGTAAGTTTTGACAAATATGTAGGCCTTCTTTTGCTTACAGAACTAGATGCTTCTAAGCTGCAGTACTAGATGCAAGTTAGAAGAAACAGATCTTTTAGTGTGTGGCTTAGACCAATGATTTTAAAAGCTATTTATTTGCACTGAAATTGTGGAATACATTGCTATATGAGAACGCTGTCTTTAAAACGTGGATAGCATTTATGTCTCTGACAGTCTCATGCTTCAACACATGCATTGTACTACGCCTCTCTAAATTAAAATGAATGCAAATGCAAATCAATATTCTACTTTGCAATTTGGTCTCTTCCAGCTGGATTGGAAATTAATTGTTGTGTTTGATAGGAGATAGGAAGTTGTTATGAAACAAAGCATTGATTTGTATTTACTCTTTTACTCACTGCTGGGAAAAACAGCATGGGAAGGGCCAAGTTTGGAAAAGGTGCTACTGAATATCTGTAAGCAGACGAATATTACTTTACTTTCATACAAATTGTAATGTTTTCAAGTACTTCTGGAAGCCTATTACAGAAATCCATGTCACAATATGCATTACTACTTGTTTCTGACTTTTCTTTTGGTGCTCTTAGCTTTAGAGCAGACACTTCATGTGTGTGATCATTGCAGTAAAGAACTCAGTGTTTTCCTGTGTAAAACAACTGTGTCTTAACCAGTGTCAGAGATGAGAAAGGAGGTGGGTAAATTGAATAGAATCTTTTCATTGGAACACACCTACAGCGATTGTCAAATCCAACTGCCACATCTTTGGGTGCCTGGAGGCCTCTGTGCTTTTGCTCCTTACACAATTCATTTTTGCTTTTGAATATTATTTTATAGAGAGCTGGAGTGCTAATTTCCAGACTGTGAAGCCTCTGTAGTTCTGCATGTGCACTTGATGTATTATTTAAAATAAAGATTTTTAAGATAGTACATGGCTTCACGCCATTAATGTATTAGTGCATGTCATTAATCTATTACTAATACTGTACCACACCTGTTGCTAGGACACTAAGCTTCTGACAAATTTGGCATCATCTGTTGTGAGTACATTTAATCAGCTTATTTCCAAATGGAGGAAATTAAATAAGTGGAGCATCATGCTTTGCTTTGTATATCTCTTAACTTTAAGAAAGCTAATTCTATAATGATGTTCCCTTGTTTTTTGCTTTTTTTTAATGCAAAATGCT
Source organism: Corvus kubaryi (assembly GCF_017639235.1). Classification (NCBI taxonomy): domain Eukaryota; kingdom Metazoa; phylum Chordata; class Aves; order Passeriformes; family Corvidae; genus Corvus; species Corvus kubaryi. The sequence goes on along the minus strand of NW_024581093.1, from coordinate 8,132,242 downwards.
CTAAATAGCAGATACTTTTCGTTTTAAGCTCTGTTTTCTTGGAAGTATGTTCCAGCTAATCCATGTCATCTGGTACAGTTTCTTTTACCTTGGTAGAGAATCTGCATGATAATGCTGACAGTTTTCACAGGGAAGGAATAAATAATACAGCAGAATGGTTTGCAAGGAGAAAGGTGGCATGTTGCGCTTTTGTCATCCAAATTATGTATTGCATTTGGAGTTGATATTTCAGGAATAGCACTTTTTTTTTTTTTTCAAGAGTGTGGTAGAGCCAAGTGCAGATGGATGGTTTGATGGCTGGTTACATGGGACTTGCAATTCTGCACTGTGTTAGCCTTAACACTATTTTAGCTATTAAATTATATCCTTTTTGCATAGTGTAAAATGGGGCAGGACTAAAACACCTCAAAAATGCCTGACGTCAGTATTTAAAACACTTTCAATCCTGTCTGCAAGCAGTGACTGTGTAAAAGTGTGAGATTTCAGAAACAGGAATCCAACTTTTTGAACCTTGAAGAATGTTCTGTACATGTGTAAACACATGGTACCATGACCAGTAATGAATTGATATTTGCCATTACTTGTTTGCTTTAGTCCTTTGCAGGATCTGTTTGTTTTTGTGATGACCTTTAAAATGTTTTTAATTGGGCTTGTGCCCCTACCTAATAGTTTATTGAAGTTTGTTCCTTTTATCTGCCACTATTTTTTTCACAATTGCAAAGGTCTGTACTATTTTAAAGTCTTCAAATCAGTCTACTCAATAAGTTTATTTAACAAAAGACAAAGGAAGATACTTTTTCAATATGTATGCTTTTCCTTCTCAGTTGATGGAAGGTGCATCAAATAATCAAGTGACAGAAAATAGTACTGCACTTCAGGAAGGGGTTGAAACAGGTATTTTGGTTTAACATATTTAACTTTTTGTAACGTTATAAACTCTGTGGAGTCAGAATGAAATTATAAAAAAAATTCCAATGTGCTGTGAAGACTTTCTGAGCCAGTGATTGGAATATTGCATAACAGATCTGAATGGAGTTTTCTTCCATCAGTTTCTGCAGTCTCTTTCAAGCAGTCCATTGGAAATTACAGGCCAGCACTCTCTTCACCTCTGCAGGGCTGCAAGGGATGACTGTGGTCAGTCTGACTTTCAATAGCTTCCCTGAGCTCTGGTTTCTTTGTTTCATGCCCATGGTTTGCTTCAAGTTTTTCAAAACGCAACTGTTGATAAATTCACAATAAATTGTACCCCTGGTGTTAGTCATTGTGTCTTTTGTTTCGAATTACGTTCATCTTCATGCCCTTGGATCCTTGTCATCCCAAGTCATGGTTGATAGATGTGCTGTTCAGCTTGGCAGATAGCCCTGCAGCTTTTAAACCCAGCAATTCTCACAGTTCTTTAGGAAAGTCACTGCACACCACTCATAAGGGAAATTCTTGTGGAGAAATGTCTGTAGAAAAAAAAAGTTCAGTTGTTCAAAGCCATGCACTGGTGCCTCTCTGATATCACTGTCCAAAAGATTCTAGGTTTGTGGGTCACATTTCTCCTTTCTCAAAGGATAAAACATTTAGAAGGATCATTAAGATGGTTCAGTTTTTTCTTTAAGTTTTTAAAAGAATTGTATTTTACTTTTGAAGTGGACTGAAATTTAAGTGGTGAAGGTTCTTTTCCTTTAGGATCGTTTAGGTTTCATGGTGAACTATACCATATTTTGCTCAGCCTTCCAAAGTAAAAGGAAAAAGTACCTGATTCAAGAGAACAGCTTGCTCTTTTCACCCTCTAGAATGGGGCCTGTGTTCTTCTCTTTTGCCCTCCTTACCTTGTCACTTTGGAGGATGTTCTAAGGAATACAGAAGTCACTGAAATGCATCCAGCTGCTGTGCGTCTATCAAGGAGGAAATAAATAGTTGCAACATGCTTTTCATATCAAAGTGTTGAAAAGCATTGGAAATCTCCATCTGAAGTAAATGCTTAGTAAATGCTTTTGGTTCTTTACACAGCTGAGTTTCCTTCCATGTTCACGTTTGAACTGAGAATTTTTATCTAGATACTGGTGCATTTGGTGAAGATAGATTAACTTCAGGGAGTTGACTATGCCAAACTTGCCTTGTATTTCAAGACTATACCCTATTTTTAGGGAGGCCTAATTGTATGTAAAAGCTTTCTTTCTAATCAGCCTACTTCACCAATCCAGTAATGCCATAAGCAGTGAATTAATTGCGCAAAGGCAAAGGAGCACTGAAGTGTTGATCAAATCTTTGTCTTCAATTAGCAAGCAAAAAAAGGCACATAAAAGATAAAACATGAGTATTAAGCCCCAATGAATCTTTGATGAAGCATGGCAATTTCCTAATAAATGATTGGAAGTTTTGCAGGAAAAATGCTTTAAAAATACAATCAATTAGGTTTTAACACCATCTGAATGTTGTTGGTATCAATGCTGACATTATTTCTGGGTTCAGTGACACTATTAGGTATTTGGGGTTTTGGATACTTTCGTTCAAAAAACCAGACTCTTTCCAAGTATACTAGTGTTGTCTGTAAGTACCTGGTTACTGTGAAGTGTATATTTTCTATTGGATATTTTTCCCAAGTCTTGTTGCATGTCTTAAGAAATGACACTTTTACACTTGAATAGGGATTGATAAGACTTGGCCTGCAACGATAAATGGAAAACATGGACAGAATCTTCTTCATTTAAAAAGAAATGGGTTGAGGAGGTAAAAATTTTAATTATTAGAGGCTAAAAGAGTCTTCTCACAAGCTTTTCAATTTGCAAGGTTTTCTTTAGATCAGAGCATGGAACCAATGATATGTGAGACATCTATGGCCCAAATATAATCTGCATGTAATCTGGAAAAATGCTAACTTGTTTTTTCCAGGTTAATGCCTCTTAATTAAAGTGACCTCTTTGTTTTCCTCAGTAAGGAAAGGTTCTCACCACTGCCACAAAATTCCAAGTTTAAATAGTGCTGTCTTTGGTGATCCAATTAATCCACAGAGTCTCTAGCATGACACGTTTTTAAAGGATTTTCCATGTGTGCATTAAGAACATAGGAGTGTTTGTCACATAAAATACAACTCCTTGATGATACAAAACTTTTCTCATTAACTGCCTGCTTTTGTAGTTGCTTGGTAAAAGCTCTGAACTCACAGTGCCATGCAGGGGTTTCCTGTGTGCAGTGTAGTAATACGGCTGGAAATGCTTTGGCGTGAAGCCCTTGTGGCTTATCCTGTAGTGACCTTCAGTCTTTAGCCTTCCAGCTTTAGTTTAACTTACGCAGGCACTGACCTTTGCTATGGAAACGATATAGAAACACAAAAACAACTTGGCTGAGTTTCCTCGGCAGAGCAGTGGGTGGTGTATCAGGATTCTGTTACAGGGGAGGGTTTCTAGAGGTCAGTAGTGACACAGTGCAGTAACTTACTGCTTGTCTGCAGCACACTGTTTGCTGCTCCTGGGAAAGTGGTGTATCTTTTTTTAAAGTAAAATTAGCAATTTTTTGTTTATAGTGAGCAGCTCCAGGATTGCACATTAATGAAATAAGTGCTGAAGGGTGTACCTGAAAGCCTACCTAGGGCTAAATCAGTGGTTCAGGTTACTGTTCCTCCTCCTCCATGACTGAATCTTGGGCACATTGATACTGTAGTGCCTTACTGTAATACTTCTTCGTGGTGCTGATTCTCAGCACTTGCCAGTAGGTTGTAAAATGCTGTTTATTTAAATACCTATGGTCTGTATAAAGACACTGTGTTCTTATTTGTGTATATTCTTTACTAAGGTGAACTAAAGGTTCAGATACAATGGCTTCATTATGTATTTGAACAAAATATAGTGTTTTTTCTTTCAAGTTAATTAAGTGCTTATTTTAGTTGAAAAAACAATTAGCAGGTTGGGTTTTTTTACTGACTTAAGTATTTGGGCTGTTCAACCTACAGAACTGTGCCTAAAGCAGACAAGGTGGTAAGAAAGTATCATCCTGCTGTCAATGAAATTAGGAACAATCAAATTTTTTTTTGAATGAGAACAAAACTGTATTTAAAAGAAATGTATTTTAAATGCCTAAATAAGTCATTTTTCCTGATTTGAAGTCGATTTGGGATAGTAAGGCTCCTGCATTAGTTTCAAGGTAGGTATTGCATCAATAATGGCAAGTCAGAATCCAAACACTGTCTTTCCTTTGGAGGAGAGATGACAGCATTCCTTGGAGACGGAAGGCGATGCAGGTTCTGTGATAATTCAGTCTCTGGTGGGGACCAAGTATGGTGGGCAGAAAGTTTTGCTTTGCTTACTCTGTTTTGTGTAGGGAGTGACAGCCAAGACTTGCTCTCACCAGGACTAGCCACAGAATGGACTTCGGAATATTTTGATGCTCTTCGGCAGAGTGCTGACTGTACCTGCAGATATGGTGGGGGTGCTTGAGGTGGATTAACAGTAACCCAGCATTGTCCCCTGTTCTCGAGGATGGTGTCACATGGGCTGTCTCTACTTCGGTGGTGCTGTGCACAGTGTGTTGGTTTCACTGGGGCCTTTGAGTGATTTTGTAACAGAGGCTTCAGGGAATGTGCAGCCGTCCTCTCCACAAGATACGGGATCATTTTCTACTGAAACTTTGACTCACTGGCCCCCACAGAGTCTTATCTTTAATTACAGACACCGTAAATTTTGGACTGTACTTCTGCAGAATCCGTTTGCATGCCTGGAGTTGTCAGCTCACTTATTACACAAGATTTAAGGGGGAAATGTTAATTCTAAAGCACAGATTCTTATAATAAAAGTTGGGTTTTTTCCTATCCACCATCTCTCCAGCTGCCTGAGTTTCACTAGCACATCAGGCTGCCTCGTTAGCATGCACAGTCTATTGAGCTTGCTGGCTTTAGCTGTGGACTGGGCACGGGGACACTGCAGCCTGTCCATTGCTTGCTTAAGGCTGGGATGTTTCCTTTTAATGAGGCCCCATTAGTGCAGTCAGGCCCTGAATTACACTCTGTGCTGGGGGACATGGGGTTATTCTCTTTCCTACTCCCTGGCTTACTTAATTGCCACGGGTATTGCACACATTGGTTATATTCATACCTTTACATTGTGAGGGGATTTTCTCTTTTTATTTTAACCTTGAGTAAAAGCAATAAATTGTCTGCAATACCAAATACATATTTTTTAAGTCTCTGCTACCTTGCCAGTGTATATGGCCATAGAGTTTCCTGGGCAATACCAGTGTGACTGCTGCATGAGGGATGTTTTACTTCCCGAAGTTGAGCTCTTACTCTGTGTAGGCTTTTGTAGAAGATGGTCTTCATGGACTGTAGACAGACCAGCTTAGTTTTACAAGTATCTCCCCACCCCTCCTTATCTCTGATATCACCAGTATCTCTAGAACTGCTGTGTACATGTCCATTGTTCGGGATGGGGAAGATTAGCCTTAATTGGAAATTAGCTTTGTCACAGTGACCGCATTTGGAAGGCAGTCAAATTTTTGAATAGGTCTGGCTTGTAATTTTTATAATTCCCAGTATTAGAGTGAACACATTTAACTAACGTCACATTTAGGCTGGATTCCATTGTGTTAAGATTTAATTTTAACTCTGAGGAAAATGGATGGTGGAGTCACAGTGTTGAAAACTTGTGACAAGATGGCTGCTGTAATGCTAAACTAATACATGTCCTAATTTTCTTTAAACTCCTAAAATAATTCAGACTAATAAAAAATATTCAAATATTCATTTGGTGTTTAACGAAAAGAAACTTTTGGAAACTGAATTCCTGCATAAAGTATAAAAGGAACTTATGCATGTGTATATACTTAATTGATGTAACAGTCCCTATGCTCCACTGTCATCACAACATTCAGAGGAAAGTTCCTTGTGGTCCAGTTGTGTTCCTGTAGTTTATAGCTGACTTCTGACAGATGAAGGGAGAGAAACCTGTCAGTACACTGATTGTCACAGGAGGTTCTTTACTGTAACATTTCTGAATACTTGTTTATCACATTCATTTACATGGGAAGCAACTTTGACAATCTAGACTGTCTCCACTCAGAGGCTGAAGGGATATTTTGGGTTGGTCTGGGTGTTTTGTAGCTGGACTTAGCTTTTTCTGTACTGAGAACTCCAGCAAGAACAAAAAGATGTTACATATTTGACAAAACAAAGACTTTCCAGACTTCTGTCAGAACCTAAATTTCTATTCCTGATTGAGAAAGTTCTAATGAAAGTGACAGGACTGGTAGGTGCTGCCATAGCTGTAGCTTGAATATAGAAACCAGGAGTTCATTTGGTCCATAAAACTCCCTGCCAGGAGTGATGCACCAGCAGTGGAGCTTCTGACTGCTGGGTGTGGGTGTGCTTTGGGCTTTTGTGCCACTGACTACTGGCTTAAATTACTCTTCTAAGTAGGTTAAATTGACATGTTTTGCTTGGTTTTTAAGTGTTAGTTCTGTAAAGAGCTTGGATAATATTGTTGTGTGACCAAATAACTCTCCCTAGAGACAAAAATATTGACATGACAAAACCATGTTTAAAGAATGACTGTCTGGCCCTCCCTCCCGCTTGAACATAAGTTGATGTCAAAGTCAATGAAACGTAAATTTGCTCCAATGCAGTTTAGCAATTATATAACTTGCAGCCTGCGTCAATCTGCCAATTTCAGGAAGGTGAAGGAAAATGGATTTGTAAGAAATACTCGCTAGGCTTCAGACTTATAATAGCAGTGCTTAAAGGAGACTTTGATGTTACTGTTGATTACATTTGTTTCCTTAAATCTTCTGGATAATATTACCCACATGCTATCATAAAACGGGCTTTCTCTTTTAGATTCAGTTTTTTTTTTTCTGCTGTTCCAGTGTGTTGTGCCAGAATTGCTGCAGTTAGCTCAAGCAACAGGTGGTTTTATGACAACTTGAGTGCATTGGTGGTTAGATTTGTGTTTGAGAAAAGGAAATATGTGTAAATTAACATTTGCAAAATTTGGGAGTTTAAAGTATTTTCTTTGCCAAAAATAAACCACGCTTGATTTTCTATGTATAAACTGAATCTTCTTGTCCTAACTTGATATATTTGCATTCACAAAACTTCTTAAGTTTAATAAAAGTTGCTATTCCGTTTCACAGTAGAAAAACTAAAATATTTTAGTATTTCTAGAATCTAGTTGCATCTTAGTAAAATTGGTAATTTGGCTTTGATTAAAAACAATCCCAGAAACAGACATAAGCATAGCATAGTTTTGATGTAGAAATTCTGTAGATAGAAAAATTCTCTTTGGGAGATTCAAAAATAATAATGATATTTTGGTATCCATTTGTTCCAGTAATTGTTGCCACTACTTGTGTTTGGGTACAGATACCTGTACTCACTTTCCTGCTTGCTGAAGAGTATGAAGAAATTTGTGATTAAGTACTACTGACTCTTAACTCTTTGGCCTAGCTGTGTGTTTGTACTGTGCGCACACAGACGCAGTAGGAGGCAGCTAATCTGTTCCTATTCCGTGTGCCCTTCCCTCAGCTGCTGGGCTACAGCGAGAAGCCAGTGAACCTGCAGATGTTCATTGGCACAGCCGACGATCGTTACCTGCGGCCCCATGCCTTCTACCAGGTGCACCGCATCACTGGCAAGACTGTCGCCACCGCCAGCCAGGAGATCATCATTGCCAGCACCAAAGTTTTGGAAATTCCACTTCTTCCTGAAAATAATATGTCAGCCAGGTACATCACAGCATGAGTTAGCCATTCAGTTTTTATTTTCTTTGTTTGTGCAAAGGTGAAAGAAAAATCTTGTAAAATTAGTGTATTTTCCACAAATCTGGATCATGATGAAGAGACACACCTCTTAAAGCAAGCCAGTGTGTGGACAGCCAGAAGCAAAGGAGCAGAGAGGCAGGGAAGCTCCGTGCGTATGTGTTATTTGATTGAGGTTGTGTCTTTTATGAGTAATTGACCACTGTGTGGAACAGCAGCTGGGACTTGATGGGTACAGTTTATTGTTCTCTAGTCCTTCCTAAACCAGAACTAAATATTGGTCTCTTGCTCCTTGTAAATGATGTTTATTATGTTAAATAACTCACTTCAGAGGTTAAACAATGTGCAATAACAAATAATCTTTTAAAGGTTCAAAAAAGCAGCAGCTGGACATTTACAAGACAAAATGTTTCACTAGTACTTGCTGCTGTTTTCACACTAAGAGTTCTTTTAATCTCAGACATTTAAAATAACACTTGAAATGCCATAATGTGGGGGAAAAATAGAACAGCTTAATTCTTTAACCAAAGAAAGGCTTACAGAGTGTACTTTGGCAATAGCTTGATTGATTTTCTTCCATTTCTCTTGTGATCCATCTGTCCATCCTCTCCTATCTCCAGTATCGATTGTGCTGGTATTTTGAAACTGCGCAATTCAGACATAGAGCTCCGGAAAGGAGAGACAGATATTGGAAGAAAGAACACCAGAGTGCGCCTTGTGTTCCGTGTTCACATCCCACAGCCCAGTGGAAAAGTCTTATCTCTGCAGACTGCTTCCATACCTGTTGAATGCTGTAAGATTGCTCTAACTATACATCATTTATACTTACGTTTTCTGCATGTGTCAGTAGTAGTGTCATTCTGACAATATTTATTGCCAGAATTGTATAAAACAAGTGTGCAAAAAGCATTGCGTGTAAAGAGCTCAGTTGCCAAAAATTACTGTATCTTTAAATAAAGATGGTACTTGCCAAGTGGCAGCTTGGAGGTGTAGAGAAAAAACATTTTGGGCTTTAACCTCACAGTGCAGTCACACAGCAGCTTCAGCAGTGTCTGTGTATGAGCAGAGGCAGCTGACACATCTCAGTGAAAATATTCATTCTAAAGGTAAAACCCTTTCATTGACAAGAGCTTGTACCATGACTTATCTCTATACATTTACCTAGTGAACAGCTGAACTTCTAGAGATTAAAATTGTGAATAACAATTATTCCCTTAATATTTCTAAAGCTCAGCGATCTGCTCAAGAACTTCCTCAGATTGAGAAGTACAGCATCAACAGCTGCTCAGTAAATGGAGGCCATGAAATGGTGGTGACAGGATCCAATTTTCTTCCAGAATCCAAAATTATATTTTTTGAAAAAGGACAAGGTAAATACTGTCTTGCTGGTTTTTTTTTTTTCAAACCAAGCTCAGTACCTGAGTTTGATTGTAAGAAGTAAGGATGTTTTAAAAGGGAAAAAAAAAAAAGTCTGGAGTAGTAATTGGAAAGTTCATTTGGGCACTGATGTATGTGCTGGTTGGCAATTATTAATGAAGTACTACTTCTGATTCAGGAAGACAGTTAGAGGGTAACTAACTTGGAATTGTGTGTATTTGAAAGATGCTGTTGACGGATCATACCATGTATTTTCTCCTTCTTATTATAAAAAAATGAAAAGTGAACATGGGAACTAATTGAAATGTACTATTTGGCATTGATGCCATGTTACATCTGGTATAATCAATGCATAGGAACTGACTCCTCAGCTAATGAAGTAAATGCTAGTTAGATAATAATAAAACATAAAATCTGAACTTCTTAAATTATCATTGTTGTCATTTAAGTGTCTGATTTGAACTTTCAGGGAAACAGTAGCAAAAGAAATTATTAAAAATAAAAATTTGCAAACCGAGTCCAATTCTTCTACCTCTTATTATTTCCTTACATATGTAAATAAGAGTTGTGTTATTTTTATTAGCAAATACCATATGTTATGTAATAATGTGTTTTGCCACACAAACAGAATACGTTTGGAAGAAGCACAGCTGCTGCTGTAGTTCCCTGGTTACCTGTAACAACCCCCAGTGGCACAGAGAGCCAAGAGCTCCCTTCAGGGTGTGGCTTATGCCAGATCAGAGCACAGGGAGGCTGCCCAGGTGATTCCCCCCTCTCAGCACAGCCACCTTGCCCAGCATTTGACCCACGGGCTCCCTGGGTTTGGGGCAGGGAGGCTGTGGGCAGTGCATGGCCCGTGGGGCTGGGCAGGAAGGTGTGGCCTGGGTTATCTCTCGCATGCTGACTCAGCCTCCAAGTCATCAGCGGGTTTGTTTGAATAACCACAAGTGGCAGCAGTAGTTTAACCACTCTTCAGAAGCATTTTCAGAAACATGAGGGGACAATCCCTGTGTGCACTTTACAGCACACACAGTCTCCTCTGGAGCTCGGTCTGCCTGTATGGGATGAGCACACTGGGTTCCAATGCAGAGCCCTGCACAACAGGCAACTGATAATGCTACAGTGTTGAAACTCCAATAGCATCTCTGTTCTTTGTTTACAGTGTGTGTCTGTAAGTTTAACAGCCTCTTCATGACTGAAAATAAATCCAGTTTTATATTAAGTATTTAAGTATTTTTAAGATGAATTATTAAGGTGTTAAGAAAATTATTTTTGTTTGAATTATTTGTAAATTTCTCTCAACAGATGGACGACCTCAGTGGGAGGTAGAAGGGAAAATAATTAGGGAAAAGTGTCAAGGGGTGAGAAACAATTTTTCTTACTTTAGAAAGCTTATTTTTTAAAAAATGTGATAATAGACATTTTCATTGTTGTTCTGAAATTTAGACTTTGTTTATTAAAGTAATAGATCACTGGCTAATTCAGACAATTGGAGACTTCTAATTGGCTTAACACTATAAAGTAGCCATTAAGATGATGCTTTGAAGGAATTGGAAATAGCATGCTTGTTGTAAAAGTAATGAAAAAAGAACTTGAAAATTTAAAAAAAAAAAGATAATTTTTCTAATGTGACAAATTATTTTCAGTGAACTAAAATTTTTTTTGAAAGCTTAATGAGCCAAAATGCAATTCTTTAACTGCTAGAGGGTTTTATTGTGCTCTCAGATAAGCAAAGCGTCCTTTAGATGATAAGTCTATTTAATGAAAGCATTATCTTCAGAGCACTTGTGTTTAAAAGAAGATAAAATTCTCCAAATAAAAGTTTGCTTATAGTACTGTTTTACTGTGTAATGTGCATAAACTTGAAGTTTGCCAATTTCAAAATATTAGGGTGCTTTAGTTTTACAGTAGGTGTTTTAGTTTTTCTGTAATTAATAGTTTCATTTGCATTTAATGTGTAAAACTTTTTTTTTTCAACTTTCCTATAGGCAAACATCATACTTGAAGTTCCTCCATACCATAACAAAACCATCACAGCTGCAGTTCAGGTGCAGTTTTATCTCTGCAATGGCAAGAGGAAAAAAAGCCAATCTCAACGTTTTACTTACACACCAGGTATCAAATGAAAAATACAAAAGTGGCATTTTATTTTGGTTTTTAAAGTGTACATACAAAAATACTCCAGACAGTCTTGTCCCTTTGACAGGTACATAAGATTAGCTTGGAACTGTTTGTAAAACAGTTACTAAAGCTTGTCTAATTAAAAAGCTGAAATTTAGAGCAATAAGCTCCAGTTCTGTGACTACAGCCAGTTATTTCTTCATTACACTTTCTACAGAATAATTTTTGCATTCTACTTTTCTTTGACAATGATGATGAATCTCAGAAGCTGCTCTTTAAATAACCCTGGTGATGACACAGAGGATAGTGAGATCATAGAAGAACAGATTTATGCATTTTTTTCCATTCTCAAATGTCAAAAAAAGAAAAAAAACACCCAGGTTTAGATACAAGGAAGGTCAAAATATTTTTTCCCCCTCTCTGGACACATTGCAGCTTACTGAGACAAATCAGTTTGTAACTTACCCAGAAGTAATAACAGGATATGTTAACTGCAGATGTAGTTAAAACAGCCTTTGGTGTGAGGAAGAGCTTACACGAGGTGTGCAATGCCTGCTCCTTTCCTGCCCCTTGCTTTATTTAAGAGCTGCATGCCCATTTGGAGCAGTCAGGATTCCCAAGGTACCAGTGATGGTGGGGACCCTTTGGTGCTGCTTGGAGCACTTGAAGTCAGTTATCTGAAGGAGTTTTTAAAGTCGGATACAGATATTAAAATAAACTTCTTAAAACTTATGTATATGCTGGCAAAGCCAACTTCCATTAGTTAACACAATTTAAAATAAGCCGTGCTCACTTGTTGGGCTTTAAAATTACCCACTTTTTAAATTTAGGCAGTGTTACCGAGGTGTCTGGTACACTAAGTGCACATTAACTGTGTTATCAGATTTCTGTGGTATTTGTCAACTGTTTTTCAAGAATATCAGCTCCTAAGATAGTTGCACATCTTAAACTGTATTTTTGTTCGAAATATCTCTATTTAAATTATTTAAATGGTGGAATGAAGTAATGACAGTTGCTACTTAAATAAGAAGCAAGTTTAATTGTAACTGCAGCTGTTATTACACAGGCACTTAAAAAACTCTATATGTATTACAGTTCATTTGACTGTAATATTTAGTTAACTGTATTTTATAAAGTAGTAAATGAGCATTTAAGTGTTACCATTTTTCTACTACTTGTACTTAAAAAAAATAAACCTGTAACTGAAAGTGTGTCAATTTGTAACTCTGTTAAAAGAACAGTTGTTGCCATCACTGAAATTGGGGGACCTGCTTAAAGGGCTGCTGTAATTAAAACAAGGTGCACTACTCAAACTAGTGTGCAAGTTGGCAAAGTTCAGCTGTCATTGTGATCAGAGGCTGAGGTAAGCCTGAAGCCTGCTAAAAATTTCCTTCACCTTTTCCTAGTGCGTGATACTGAACCCACATCTGCCTGTTTTCAGTGGAGCCCAGCAGCATCTCCCCCCTCTGGTGATGAGAACATCATTTAGACGAACTGAGCTTTTTCTGGCTGGGTTGCAAATATCATTAAAAACATACATTGGTTAGGATGCTGTGCTGGAAGGGAAGATACTTGCCCTTGAATACCTGCTGGGAGAGTTGTTCTGGCTTTGCAGGGTTGATGTAGCAGGCATAAAATCAAAGAAGGTGAAAGCAGAGCAGAAGGGAAATGATGGCACTCACAGTGCTATTTGGGTTGTTAAGCAGCAGTTGGTGTGTATTTGTCAAAGGGTATGGATGGGCTGGAATTGTACAACTGTTTTACTTTTTCTAGTTATAATGAAGCAAGAGCACAGAGATGAGGTGGATTTGTCTGCTGTTCCATCTTTGGCCCTGCCGCACGCAGGCAGCGTCCAGGGCCTGCACTCGATGCGAACCCAGCTGCCTTCACCAGAGCAAGGACACCCCCATGATGGTTTGCTGTCTACGTCACCCAGGAGCCTCGTGTGTCCCGTTCAGCCACCCTACACGGCCATGGTGACCTCAGCAGTGCCACACCTGCCACATATGCAGGGTAGAAACCTCAGTCCAAGTGAAGAGTGTCATGTTTTGCCTCCTGCTGTGGTTCAGTCTTTTCAGGTAACATCAGCACCTCCTGTGAGGCCTTCTTACCAGCCTATGCAGTCTAACGATGTGTACAATGGACAGCCTGGTCTTCCTATGAACTCTGCCTCCAGCCAAGGATTTGATCCGATTTCGTTTCCTCAAGACACGGCTGTACCTCATTTGATAAATCTTAGCTGCCAAGCTCTACCACCAATGCAGTTCCATTCTTCAAATCCAGGTTCTGTGTCAGCATCAAGTCCAGCAGGACACCCACTGGCACATGCAGCTCATTCAGGACAGTCGTCTGCTCACCTGCCATCGCTGGGATACCACTGCCCGGGCACCGGGCAGGGCTCCATGCCCTCTGCAATGAGCCGCTCCCTCGGCCAGGCTTCTCCCCAGCTGCAGCAGGTCCCGTACCACTCTCCAAATCCAGCGTCCGCTTCATCCCCATCCCCGACAGCTTCCCACCCGCTGTGCCACTCGCCGCTTTCCGGCCCCTCTTCTCCCCAGCTCCAGCCTCTGCCTTACCAATCTCCGAGCTCAGGACCCGCCCCGTCGCCGCCGCCCGGGAGCCGCTCGGGGCAGCACTCACCGCAGGCCGCCAGCCCCGCGCTGGGAGCCCTGGGCACGGTGTCACCCCTGGGGCCCCACCCCGTGTGTGACTCGTCTCCTTTTGCACCCGAGGGGGCAGCTGTGCACATCAAACCAGAACCTGAAGACCGGGAATTGAATTTTCAAACTATAGGACTACAAGACATTACACTAGATGATGGTAAGTGGATATAATACTGCAATACTGGGGTATAATCTGCATTGAACTACAAAGTTGGTGTGGGAGGGTTGTTTTGTTTAGAACACACTGCTCTTCACAGAAGAAAATTTATATAATCAGAATGGAGTCATATTTTTGTGTCCAAAGCAACAACTTGTTTAAAACTAATTATATCAGCTGTTAATTTGTAGTTATACAATTCCAGCATTTTAGTCTAATTTGCCCACAGATTTTGGTTTTGTCGTAAAACAAGGCTTGAGGATCAACTCCTACACATTGACACCTTATATTCAAGAAAGTAATTTGAAGCCTTTTCTGATTGTCTCATTGGTATGTTTCAGTGAAAATCATAGTAAGGTATCTAAATTGCATAGATGTAGTTTGGAGGCTTGTTTCTTGGAGTTGTCCCAGTTTTGAAGAGCAGGCTGGTGCTTTGATAATCTATCACATGCATTTTGGCACTGTCTTGGCCTCCTCACAGACATTCTATAGATAACCTGTCATCATTCAGCACTTCTGCTCACAGTGGCTGTTTGCTTTTTCCACTCTGGCTACCTTTTTGAGAAATTCACTTAACATAAACAGAACAAGGATATTCTAATGCTAAAGGCCAGACTATAAAAGACTGTACTTTAAATATTTGGACAATTTTTATTTAGTTATTAATTAAATAGTTATTCATAAAATTTTCCCACCAAGTGAAAAAAGAAAAATATCAGATCCTAAACATTGGAGTATTTAAGGTGTAGATGCAAAGCAATTTAAAGAACATGTTGTGCTAATAAAGACTGGAAGACTAGAAGGCCTGGCCTTAAAGGTTGTGTAAAATGTGTTTGGTTTTGATGGAGGGAATCGTACCAGTGTCTCTTTTCTAAAGTAGCCTTAAATGTTGTGGTTTGGGGTTTTTTTTAACCATCCCTGTTAATTACTTAATTGCATCAGCAGTAGAATAAAGGCTTAAGTGTAGGCCATCTGTTAAATATCTGTGTCTGTCCCAGCTCCTTTCATAAATGGAGCTTTGCTATTGTTACCTCCAGACAGTAGTAATAAAATTTAGTAAGAAATGCCTTTAAAGACGTGGCATAGTAAGAAGAAAATGAGAGAAACCAATCTAGTTGTGCTTTCAGTTCAATGGCCACCTTAATTAAACAAAGCTCTCTTTTTAGAAACACTGTTTATCAATCAACTTAAGTTTATTTAGAAAGGAAGGAAGAGACTGATTATGTCAAGGACTTGCTGAGGGGAGAAAAGCAGAGCTTTATGAAACAGCATGCAGCAAAAAATAGCATTTTATACTTCTATATAGAGGAGTGAGAAAGAAATCCTTTTTTTTAAGAGGTGTCAGGTTAGAACCTAACTTTTGCTCATCCTTCTTCTCTCCACACCCCCCCAAAAAAAAAGTAGAAACAGATAAAATATAACTAAATACTGTAGTTAGACTGTTCACAGTGTAAGCAGAAGTGTTTAGCATTTATGAGCATCTTGGCAGTTTGTTTATAATTGATCAGAAATTAAAATGGATGCGCAGTAAAAAGAAAGTCAGTTTTTTCTCTATATCACAACTATTTGTTGCTTTTCAATACTATTTCCTTTGCTTCACACTGAAAGTACTGCCTTGTTTCTGTGCTGACAAAGCCATGGGATCACAGGAGAAGCTGTCGGAGCCCCATGGAGAGCGTGGCCACTTGCTGATGGTTTAGAGTACAATGAACATGGGAGTCAAATGGCCACAGCTTAATTAACTTCTTTTTAAAAATGATTGTTATAGAAAATTAAAGAGGTTCTGATAGCTGCTGCTTAAACAACACACTTCATATATGGAAAACTGAACATGGATTTAAATGCTGAACTTGCCCTTGGCAGCAGCACTGGGTTTGGGAGCAGGTTCCTGCCTTTCCCTCCCATGCTGCCACTGTGCGATGATTTCCTGGGGGCTGGGTTTGGGGCTTGCTTGCATTTCCAATCTGCAAATACAAATCAGATGTTGAAATGAACCTGCTGTTCCAAAAGTCTGGAAGGGCACAGTGACAAGAAGCAAAGCTGCTCAGTTCTCTCAATGTGAGTGAATACTTCCTCTGCTTAATCAGCTTTAGGAGGGAAAAAGAAGCATGTTTAGACAAGAACACTTTTTTCAATAATTTATCTAACATAATACTCTGGTTTAAAAAATAATTCTAAAATTTCTCTTTCATGTATAATTGAATTTTAGTTTCTGTACAAATAGAGCCAGGCACAAATAGCAAATAGGCTACTCTACAATAATGTTATAGCAATTAAAGAAAAAACTCCAAACATAATTACATACATAAAATGAGTGTTGATACAGTATGTTCTCCCAGCTAATACATCAAAACTGAAAGCTCTACTTAGTTGGAAAATAAGGGTTTGAGGGTTACCAATTAAGGCAAATAAACCTCTCAAAACAAAACACTAAGGCAAAGTCAACTGAAAATTCTTTAAATCATCTCTGGATTACTGGCCTTAAATATTTAAATCAGTAGTCTTAAAATAAACAAAAAACTCTGAGAGCATAAATTACCTTCTTGCTTTTAAGTAATGTACACTGTTTCAAAATTAAAATAGTAGATATTTCTTTGCCAAGAAAATAAAATATTTCAAGAAATATTTTACAAAATTTCAGTGTAGTATGGAAGTGCTACCCCATGACAAAGTTAATCCCAGAATTACTGTGTAGTTTGACAGAATATGATCTAGAATTCATAAAATCCCAACAAGAAACCCACCATGAAACTTGGAAACCCCCACCCCACCTCCAGATGTGGTAGTCTGGATAATAGTTACATAAATTAATTTAAGTAAGACCCCTAGAAGTGACTCTTCACTACCTCCTCAGCCAACATTCAGGTGTTTTCTTAAAAACACACCAAGAAGCCCTCCAAAACCACTACATAGTACAGAACTACAAAGCTGCTACATCTATCAGTGCTCAAGCCAAGACCATCTGGATTAGTCTTGATCCAGCATCTCCTGGAAAGTGTAATACATTTTCAGTTTCCCTGCAAAGTCCAAGGTGTTTGCCAATCACCAGATGGAGAATCTTTTTAAATTCTGTTGTATTCCTTTGCCCTTTACCTGGGCTCTGTTCAGACCGTGATTGAACACAGGCTACGCAATAGAAAGGAAGATCCTGCCCCTGTGTGTCTGCACAAAGGACACTTCTTTCCTTTTTTCCCCCCCATACTGAAGTTTGTGTGACTTCATTATCTTGTTTTTCAGCAGGACCTTGTTGATATCCTTAGACTTTTCTAATCTCCACCTTGAATTTGCTTTTATGTTTTGTTTCCCCTCTTCCCATCCTCGATTTCTACAGGAAACACCTTCTAATTCACTTGAAACAAGGGATCAAAATGCATGAGGACACATGGATATGAAATTCAAATTATATTAAAAAAATATTTGAAACATAACAATTTCAAAATATTACTGTATACTACTACTTCAGAGGTATTCTGGAAAACTTCTCCTTTCTGCTTAGGTTTTTGGAGTAGTCAGGCTGCACAATCTCAGAAACTTGGGTTGGAACCCAAGTAAGTAAAAGCAGCTTCATGCACTTTTATTTGTCCCCTCTACTTTTTCGACCCCCTAGTGTGTTGGACCTTTTTTCCTCTAACATCTTTCAGCAAGTCAGCCCTCTGGCCAGCACCTCAGATTAACATTTCCCTGGATAGACAGTGGAATGTTTAGGGCTGCAAATAGATGTAAACAAGGCAGCTGAAGTGTCAGGAAACAGGCAGCTGGTCATTTCTGTCCTTTCCCATATCCATCATTCATACTGGGCTCTGCTGCACACTCATCTGATAAAATTTCTTCCCCACTTGAAAGAAAAGCTACTCAAAGTTAGACTCAGTCTGGTTATTTGATGAGGCCTAATTAATTTCCACCCCGTTTTGAAAAGTGTTCCTAATGTAGTGGTTTACCTATTGCCGCTGTCAAGTTTTAGGTTTAAAACTGTTGTAATACTGTTGATCTCAAATTTAATCTTTTGTGGTTTGCAGTTTAGGAGGGAGTTTACCTTGGATTTCATGGCTTTCTCCAGTTATGAGATTTCTAACATGTACACCTGTTTTTAACCATTTTTAATATATTGTTCAGCTGTATTCAGCAAATCAGGATGACCTTCTACTAATCCTCTTACATTTTGTTACTCATCGCATCTCCATTACATAAAGCTGGAGATTAGAAAGTCCAGTATGTGCATTTACTATAAATCATAACTAGAAATCCCCTAAGCAGTTTGTGTATATAAAGCAGTAAGTCTGCTTTGTCAGACACATTCCACTTAGAACTCTCGGCCATTAGCATTCATTCATTTTAATAGTTCTGTGATAACTCTCTAGCTGATAAATTCTCTTGCTGAGAAGCTCAGATTATTCTGATCTTGGCTAGAAGACTTGTACATCTTTGCAGGCAGCTTTTTTTACTGTAGCTTCAGCTTAATTTCTGGAGCATCAAAGTAGTGACTGAATAAGAAAGGATTGGAGAAGGACTATACTTTTTATTTCTGTCTATTTAAAACGTAATCATTAACAGATCAGTGTTAATTAAGGCAGCATCCTGCCATTGGAGGTCTGCAGAAGCACAGACAGTACTGAATGCTGGAGTCTGGTGTAGGGTGGAACAGAGCAGCTCAAACTTGAGATGTGCATCTCAAATCCAAGTTGTTTTCGTTGTCTCCTGTGTACAGAGAGAAATGTTGCACCTTGCAGTGTGCCCAGTAAGGCCAAGGACTGTAACCTACACTGTACCTGGAACTCTCAGAACAATCCTGCTGATAAGAGGCATTCTGAAAACTATACTAGTATAAATTGTTTAGTAAAGTTGTGTTCAAACTCCTCCTTTTTTAGCATTCTGATTATTAGATCTGTATTGTCAAGCAGTATGAGGCAGCAGTAAAAAGCAGTCCTGCAGTGAGATGTTGAGGTGATAAGGCAGAACCTGAAATGTGTTGAAAGAGAATGGAAATCTACTCTGAGAAATGTGTGTTATGAACAAAATAAAGATCCAGACTGAGCAGTAGTTTAAAAGCTGAAGGGTGGAACAGTGAGCAAAGGTGAAATGTTATGCATCAGGAGCTGTCAGCAGTTAAAGGATGCTTTGACCATATGTTCTAGCGGATTCACTCACTGTGTCCATAAAAACTGTGTCAGCAAGGCATCCATTGAGAAGACCAGTTACAAATTTCTAATGTGTAAGAATGCCATCTAAATCCTCAGGTGTCTATGCCCAGCTCTCCCTGTGAGAGCCGCAGAACATCTTGTAACTAATGCAAAGTAAACTCAGCTGGCTGCACCACTTCAAAAATATTCCCATTCAAGAATTGGAAGAGGTTAGAGACTTCTTCCATGAGTGCAGGTGGCACATCTGCACCAAGATGTGGGTGCTGGCTATCGCAGCAGAACTGGAAGGAGCTCAGCACACCTTGTGAGCCTGGAAAAATCCACGGAGACCCTTAAGCACCACTTTCCACTGCACAGCCCGCACGTTCTCTAGAGCCAAAGCTGGCACTGAATTCTGTGTTAGACTCAGCTCTCTTGTTGTGTGAGAGAAGGGGTAAACATGACTGCAATGAGTTGGTTTCGCCAGGATACAGAAATGCAGAGTGTGATAGCATAGCCAGGACATGAGCAGGTATTTGTTACTGTAGCATAGAACTGCAGAGCTGGTGCTGTGACTCTGCAGGCACGTTTGGTTTTTCTGTACAGTTGTAACCACAATCTGCATGGGAAAACTGTACTCCAACATTCCATACAGCCTTATTTTATCAGTTAATTAGAAAAAAAAGTAGTACTGCTTAGTGAAGTTGGCATTAAACCTGAAATTACTAAAAGCAAGCCTGGCCTATGGCTTGGAATGGTGACTTGTAAGGCAACCCACCACGTCCTTGGTAATTTGCCACATCAGCCATGGCCTGACATGTGACTGGTTTGGTCTCAGACCAGCATGATCAGCTGGCTGCTCCAGCACAGGAGGCTGAGGGTTAATTATAGCCGGGCAGCTTCTTTTTTTCTCTCTTTTTTTTCTTTGTTTGTTTGTTAGGGAAAGTTGACACGGTATTACTTGCTGGTCAAGTGGAGTCAAAACCAGGCTAAATATATTGCATTAAGCAATGTGATGTAATTGCAGGGATTCTTCACATAAATTCAGCTGGTAGAGTTCTGTCTGGAGCTGGCAGAAGGTGTATGCCCCAGGAAGTGTGTGCTGCAGTCTGTCCATAGTTTTCCTTGAAGTTTGCTGATCCTGTTTGCCTTTGTCAGAGGAGCAATTCACTCATTTGTCCTCTAAAACACACAATTTGTATCAAACTTCTTTTTGTGAACATATTTGAAAAACTCCACTCTGTGCTACTCACTGAAGCAACACTGCAGACAATCATGCATTCTAGAATATTTTGGGAGACCTAATTTTCCAAAACCAGTACTTCTTCTAGGTTATGTCCCACAGCCCACACATCCTGCTTCAGTTCAGCAGCAGTAAAGGATACACAGGCTGAACTTTTAATCAGATAGTGCTACAAAAACAGGAAGTTAATTGACTACTGTTGGAAGAGATGCTGAAAACCAAATGGGATGACTCCAGGAGCTCTTTGGTCTGCCTGTATCCATAACAGACCTCTAATTTTAAATTGACTTCCTGCTTTGACCCATACCGGGTGCTGATAATTGAGGGTTTAAAGCTTTTCTTAACCTTTCTTTACTTAAAGACTGAGTCAGGACAAAGAGGTCATTCAAAAAGTATGAATTTTTGATCAGTTAAACAGATCTACCAGGTGTCATTTTTCTTTATTTTTGTTTCAACTTAATAGTTTTCATTTTGGCTTTATATTCTTTGGTTACAGAACGCATTTTAGTAGTGCTTAAGGAAGTAACAAGCTTTCTCAAATGTTTAGGATATTACAAAGAAGAATGGTATTTTTAATGTATATTTTTCTGGTACCTCAAGGTCGAATGTGTGTGTGTAGAACAAAATCTTTATGCTGTATCACACAGATGAAAAGGCTGTTGCTTTATGTCTCACGTTTCCCAAACAAGAAGCAGTGTATGCCCGAGGGCAGTGCATGCTCTGTCCCAGAAGGTGCTGGCTGTAGACATTGTGTGTGCTGTGCATGACACAGTTGTCAGGGATTGATAAAAGCAAACACTCACCACTGTCAGCAGCTTTGGTAGCGCACGCAAGAACCTCAGAATCTTGCTAAGTATGAAACTAATTAGAAAAATTGCTCAGAAGCATATTTCCCTGCCAGAGTGACATATAATCCTGTATAAGATGTGCTGTCTTTATGGTGCAGAGGCTGTTGCTTTATGAGCTGATGAACTCCACTGTTCTCTCTGGAGGCTTTTTGTCAGTGTTTGTTGTCTGGTCTCTTGAAAGCTTCACCTTTCTAAAGAGGGTTGTTGGTACAGTTAATTTGTTTCATCACGAGGCAATTTCCTGCCCATCTCCCTGGATTCATTAGATCTTTATTTAAATATCACTTTGTTGCTGTTTCTGCCATAATTGATGGGGGAAAATGATCTTTTCTTATCTCCTATTATTTGACAAGAATTTGTCCTTAATTTACTCCTTTCCTTCACAGTGGCAGCAAACATTTTCATTGAAACCCAGATAATGCTTTCCACTTCCCATTTAAACACATGTAACTTTACACTTTGAACAGTTAAGCATAAGAAGTCATCCAAAGAGGTAATTTGAGCTGCTTGAATTTCAGAAGGAAGTAAGAGTAGATTCCTTTGTTCTCCGAGGAGTCATCCATAAGCAGGGCTTAGAAACCATGCTGGCAAAACAAATGTGTGCCTCTATCCAGAAGGCACAAATTAGCCATGGTCCAGAGTACTTTTGTTAATTGTGTTAAAGCCTAGTTTACTAAACTTAAAACCCTGTCTTGGGCAGGAAAAAAAACCAAATGCAACCCTCTTGTAAGTTCTGCATAGCCACTAATCACAACTGAATAAACACAGACTTGTTGGTTAAAATAATGAATACACCATTTGACATTGATTTTTCCTCTAGGAAAAGCAGTTCCATGAATGCAGCTGTGCACTACCTGCAGGGTTTCTCACATGGCCCTGGTCTGAGGGAAGCACCTGTGCCAAGATAACACTTGGTGTTCTGCCACTCGCAGCTGTGGTGGCCCAACCGCAGAGCAGTGCCGTGGGCAGAGTGTGCAGTGGGACAGCAAAGGGGAGCCAGCAGCTGTGAGCAGCAACAGCTTCCTGTGCTTGCGGGAGAGGGAAAATGGCAGGAAAGGTTTTGTTTACTAGGACTCTTTTACCTACCCTGGAGTTGCTGTCAAGGGCCCTGAGTACTTCTAATTTGACCACAGTAAGTAAAGCAAATTGAAAAAACTGCAGGAGCAATGTTCTGAACACAAATACTAAAATCAAATTTAAGTAGTGTAAATTCATGATGATACAACTAGGCAGACATCCAAAAATATTAACCATTACCTTTATGGCTCTGGCTGCTAACTGAAAAGTAACTAAGTACACAAGATAACTGATACTGGTTTTAATAGGCACTCTGATAACTTATAAATAGTTACTTATGTCACAACGCAGTGTTGGTGAATGAAACTGGGTATTTAAATTTAGTGCTATTAAAAGAAAAATGAAAATCACTTCCTGATTGAGTGAACTGTAACTTCTTGGTTTAGTCCAGTCAGTAGTTATGTCTGTCTTCTTCTCTGACACAGACAGTTTTATCTCTGACCTGGAATACCAGCCATCAGGTTCAACAGAGA
The DNA here is from genome assembly GCF_017639235.1 of Corvus kubaryi. Taxonomy (NCBI): domain Eukaryota; kingdom Metazoa; phylum Chordata; class Aves; order Passeriformes; family Corvidae; genus Corvus; species Corvus kubaryi. The sequence goes on along the minus strand of NW_024581093.1, from coordinate 8,109,435 downwards.
AATGGACTCAACATTCAGCACTCATGTCCAACTCCTATGTGGAAAATCTAGAGGGTGAGTCTGCTTACTGAAATGCTTCAATGTTTGAAATTGGAGCACGAAGGAAAGGGGAAAGTGTTTTAAGAGTTTTAAGAGCTACAAGTGAAAAGCACTGTGAAATACTGAAGTATTGCTATAACTGGACACACTATTTCTGTATTCTGAAATAGTTGCAAATTCAGCATTTGTGAACCAGGTGTACACTCATTCAGTAAAGATTTCCACTCAAAGTATACAGAGCTGCCACAGAACTTCCTGAGTGCTGTAGGATCTAGTAAAACATCAGAAGAGGATATGAAAATCTTAAGCCAAATATGGGCAAGGTAGAAGACTGGCCAGATCAGTTAACTGAGAAATTTGTAATGTTTCTCTTTTTCAAAAAGATGAAGCAATGTCAATTTAAATAGATGGGATACAGTGATGTGCACTACCAGTCAGAGTATTAGGAATACAGATCCATAACTAGATTTAGAGTTGAATGTGCACTATAGTTGGGTACAAATATCTGGATTTATTATTTCAGCTTCTTTATTTCACATATAAGCAAGATAATTATGCACTATGACTCTTCTAAATACTAATGATATTAGAAATTGTTGCATGGTATATTGGTCTTGTTTGTGTTTAGACTTTAGTGGTTTTCACTATAGTTCTTTGGCATTTTAGGCATGTTTGTAATATAGTGGCCCTTTTTTTCAATATATACACATAAACAAATATATTATAAACACTTATAATGTGTTCTACTTTCTCTATAGATTTTTAAAGGATAATACCTGTAAATGTACAGTAGATTTGGTAATAGTAAAATAATCAAGCTCTTCATAAAACTTTCACACAATTACTGTGTAGACTGATCCTAAGTTTGCTTGTGAAACTGAAATAAATCATACTGGTCTTTTGCCAGCTTTCAAGAAACTTAATTCTGCTTTCCTTACCTCTCAAAATGTTATTAGTAAGGTAAGTAGCTCCTATTTGGAATGGCAAAGCCAGGGAAAGGATTGTACACCAAGCGGACATTCCTCTGTCTTGAAACAGCAAATCAATTCGTAAAATACAAGTTGTAACTTAGATTATTTCAGTGTTCTACATTATATCCTGTGCAACTCAGAATCTGATAGGTTCAGAATAATTGTTGAAGAGCAGAAGTTCTTGAAAAATGGAAATTCGGGCTAATAATAAAATAACCCCCAAATACCAGTATCACCAACTAAAAAATAACACACAGGGTGGCAAACCCCAAATTTAGGCCTGTGAAATGTACGCTGACAAGTCCCTTTTACAAAGTGCACACGAAGAGAAACCCAGACCGAGAGAGAAACACGTTTATACACACATGTTAGCATGTGACAAATGCAATAGAGAAACATGGTGGTTTTAAAAATAAAAATAATGGGTATTTATGTATTTGGCATACTGTAGTGTGGTGTTAATACAAGAGATAGGTTTACACAGGAAAGTAGGATGGTTTTGTACCTTGAAGAATGCTTAGTGTCAAATCAGACAAGTTAACTGTATCCACTGCCAGTACATAATTCTTACAGAGCCAACTTTCAGGCTTAAATTAGGAAGAGCACAGCTTCTAAATTATACTGCTGAAGAGGAGAGCAACTGTGACTGTAGTGTGCTGCAGGAGATCAGAGCATCTACAAAGGCAGGAAGTAACTAATGGAATACTTGACTCATCCTTTATAGAAGGGGTAAGTCTGATGACTGCTTCAGGGAGTACCAAAACATGAGGAGAACCCACACGAGGAAATATCTCTTTATTTGGTCAAAAGGAGTGTACAAAAAAATTAAATCTTCGTTTTGTAGCAGTTTCAGCATTACAGGCTGTTACAAACTTGAAAAGACAAACTGTAGGAAAACAATTAAGCTTATGAAGATATAATAGGTGGTCAAAAGGATCAAATAGTTGCAAGCAGTCTGCAGATTATTTATGAAGGTTCATATTAAGTGTGCAGTTACTCTGTTGTGAGAAAGACTACAAGCTGCTTCCAAATGCAGAAATCAGAAAAGAACATTAAAGTGACGAAGTTAAATGGGAAATGTGACCAGCGGATGACAAATGAGTTATTCAGTTAAAATTAGATAAGTGATCTTAGAAAGTGTTGTGTATTGATGTTGGCAGTTGAGGAGCTAGAGATTCTCATGTCCAAAGTCCTTTGAAAAGGAGACATGTTGCAGGACCTGTCTCAAGGTAAGGTGTCAGTAAAAAGGTTTCAGAGCAGTGACAGTGACAATTGTCCTCAAGTAGATGACATGCCAGACAACAGCTCTGAAAGAGTAAGCAACAGTTCACTATCAACTGTAATGTAGAACCTGATGTAGAGCCTGGGTAAATGTGACACCACTGCTGCTCAGCTGTTCAGAAGGGTGAAAACCAAAAACTGTCTAGAAACCTCTACAGGAAGATTTTGTGATTAACAAAAACCAGGTAGCTAGAGGAAAAAGTGAAAATTAGACTAAAGGAAATAATAAAACCTGCACTCACCAATACAGTGACAACTGCTCTGTGAACTATTCTCATTTAAAGCTGTTTTGAATTTAAAATGGACAATTCTCTGAAAACTTGCTCAGTAGTGTTAAAAGTAGTCTTGAAAGGCTGAATAAAGGCTAGGAATGTCTAGGGAACAGCAGAGAATAAGAAAATGCTACTCCATAGATCTACTTTGTGCCCACATTTTGTCCCTGATGGCATAAAGGAATTAGATGAATGCCTGTTGTTGGATCTGCTAGAATTCTGCAGCTAGAAAAAGCAATGAGGAGAAAATGCCAAGTATAATAAAATGAGTGGGGGCCACAGAAAAGGTAATGGAAGATAATTCCTGGGAAAGAAACCAGTAAGTGACCACCAAGGAATCCTGGGGCGAGTTCAGCACATCTAAAATGCTTTGCTACTGCTATAGGGAGTTAAGCTTTGGAATCTGCTGTCGCAGAATGTTGCAGTTGACAAAATTTTGCACAGACCTTAAAAGACCCCAGGGAGAAAAATCCATATGGGAGCATTTGGTGCAAAAGATATTGTCTCTAACTCAGGAGTTCCCTGGGAAAAACATATTTTGGAGGCTGGTGGAACACCCTGGGGAAGCATTGTTGTGTTTTGCACATGTCTCTGCTCTTGCCCATTGCAGACCTAGTGGTCTGAAGTGATTTGCCTGAAGTTCTCCGTGGAGGTTTTCAAGCAGTATTTTTGACTTAGAAAAACCTAAAATGCTTGGTAACTGACCATTAAAGAGATTTGCTTGTCCTGTAGAAAGTATAGATGCTGATTGTAGATTAGTGGCTTCCTGCAAGGAGAAAGAGGTTACTTGCATTATTCCCTGAAAGGCCTGTAGGTTCAGGAATTTCCTTTTCTTATATTCTTATATAAAATATATATACTTAGATATACTTCTGTTTTCCTTTGTGCTCCAGTACAAAATATTTTTCTCTTAGCACAATGAGAGGGGAAATTAAATACTGAGCAATTCAGAAGCATGCTAGTATTTGCTTGGCATTTGATTAAAAAAGATAATGCCTTTACTTTTGATATTAGAACTTTAAACACCTTAAAAACACCTTAAGAGAGCTTGTTATTCTAAATTCATAGTTGGGTTTTTCAATTTATCCAAAACATTTGGGAATTCATTATTAGAAGCACCAGCTTTCATGATGATGTCGAGCTTCATAACACAAGAGCTTTGTTCTGTTCAAATCGGTGAACATGGATCACTTTTTGTAGGTGGGAATTTCTCCAGAAGGGTTGGTTGGTACTGGAAGAGCTGATAAGATCAGCACCCATAGCTCTGGGTGTCACTCACTGCACAAATGGCTGAGCTGTTCAATTTAACTTTAGATCTTAAAACTCTGGATTGCAAATTGCAAAGTTTGAAGAGCCCATTCTGAGCAGTCTGGCTGTCAGGCACAAACAGCCGGAGTTGCGGCTGTGTCAGCTGTCCAGTGCAAGCCTTCAGTGACCAGAGGCAAAGCCCTCAGCCCCAGGGGCAGGGGAGGCCTCAGAGCTTCAGCTGCTTCCACTTATGCAGTGAGCGGGGAGTGGAAACAGGCACACAGAGCACAATGGGAAATGAAAACCATGGGAAGAACCCAGAAAAACAGAGTAAGTGGTTGCTCTTATTTTACAGCTTGACAGCAGATCCAAAAGTCAGAGCCACTTCTACTCTGTTCCACCCATATTGATGTTAGGGCGCCGCTTCATTTTTTGCAATTTTTAATTTTGTATGCTGGAGCCTCTATCTGACATTTGGTGCTTTCTCAATGCAGTGTGTTGCTCCTTTTTCAATGCAGCACAGAGAGGGAAGAACAAACAAACAAAAAAAATCACAAAAATCTTTGCAATCCAATATTGCAGTATCACCAGTATTGACCAGGCCAATGTAATTTGTATGTATGCAGATTTTCTCCCCACCAACTTAACTTCTCTTCTGCACAATCTATTTTTAACTGTTAGTATAAATTTGCCAACCAGCTTACGTTCAGATAAATACTAAGGGAGGAAAAGGTGAAAGTATTGCAAATAAAGTAACAGCTGAAATTCTGAAATCTGGGAAAACTGCCAAAGAGGTCAATTACACAGACAGAGAAAAGTTGTTAAAATCATTTCCATTTCACAGCCTGATATTTAAAAAAAAAAAGGGAGGAAAAACTTATTAAAAAAAACGCTGTATCACAGTTTGATCTGTGCCATATCTGACAAGTTTTCAAAGTGCACTTATCACTGTTGTATGGAGGAATATGCCACATGTGTACAGAGTGTAGTGTGTGCACCCTTCTTTCTTTTCATCTGCTCCAGTCATTATTTCAGGGTTAGTGACCTGGAGTGTTAGAACAGAAAACATTTTGTAACATTTTTGATGTCATCCACTCAGTTGACACTGATCATCCAGAATGGTTTTAGGTGTCAGCAGGTACCAAATGACTGCTAAATATTAGCGAGGTCTCTGTAATGATTTTGTGTGTAAGATGTTTCTGGTTCCTCCTGACTTGAGGAGTGAGTAGAGGTCCAGGCTATGGGATCAGTAGCCAACACCTGGCACCACAGGTACCAAACAGGCAGGGATTTAACTGGAGGGGGCAGTGGACTGAAAAGTCAAGGTCTACTTGCACAACTGCTCACCTCCATCTAAAGTCTAATGAGACTGGCTCTCTCCAAAGAGGCAGCAAAAGTATGAACTACACAACACACGTGAACCTGGCAGACAGAGCACAGAGAACCTGAAAAACATCCTGGAGATCTGTATTGCTGAATCCCAAACAAGCTCTGCAGCCTTCCCGTGCAAACTTGTGCTGAAGAAAGGAAATGGTATCAAAAGGAGGATTAACAAAGCCGTGCATGCTGCTTTCCCAGTGTCTAGTTGCTAATGCGATGGCTGTAAAGGTTAAGCAAAAGGGAGTATGAAATCTTTCTAGCTGTATTTTTAGGACAGAGTAGCCGTTGCAGCCATAGTCAAAACTAGGAGAGGTGAAATTAAGCAGTTTTTTAAAAGCAAAGAAATTTTCTTTTGTTTGTAAAGCATCAGCAATAGAGCCTGAGCTTGTCCTTTCTCAGAATTGTTGGAATTTATTTCCTCTCACAATTTGTCACCTGAAGAACTTGAGCTTTTCTAGACAATATTGTAGAAAACCTGTATTTATGCTCATGAATTAAGTTTTCAGTTTTAATCACAGACTACTACATGTTGTGTGGCTTGTCCCTCAGTGGAAGAAGGTGACATGCCATGCATTCATGTCATACTGACCTTTGGATTTCTCTTTTAGTCGTTAATACAAAAAGGAAAATGCTGTATGATTTCACCTTCATCCTTGTACATTTTTATGAAGGATTTTATCTCTTCTGACTACATGATTTACGTTTTAAACTGCTTTAATTTTTACCATTCCCCATCAGAAAGACAAGTTCTGATAATGCTGGTATTATATTAATATTATATGTGCCATGAACGATTGGAGACTGATCTGAGCTGCTGCCTTATGCAAGTTCTGCTTTCTTTGAAGCATTTATTTTATATTTATTTAAATTTTATATTTTTATCTTCTGTACTTCATATTATCAATGGAGACTTTTCTGAACTCTGCAGGCTCCCCCCAGTCCATTTGTTGGATACAGAGTTCCAGACAGCTGAAATGGACATTCCTGGAAAGTATAAAATAGGAAGATGTGTTAGTTGGGAGGCCAAAGTCGGTGAAAAAACACCTTGGCCAGACACAGTAGGAAAAACATTTTGGCCTTTTCTTGAGGCCTGCAAGGTGCTCTGGCCGAGCACTGATTTACATACTTATTTTGAAAAAAGCACACTTGAATACTGGTTGGGTTTATAAATTAGCAATTCTTACAAAGTCACAGGGACAAGTAAGACTTCTCCACTAGAATTCTTTGTTGGAATGAAGACACGGTCCTGCATTTGCCTAAGAAATGGTAGATGTTTCTAATGGAAATCCATGTAAACCAGATACATCTGTATTCACCACGTGCTAAAAGTATTGCAAAAAAAAAGCACTGAGCTACAAAAGAGCTTCTTATAAACAAATCAGTTATTGTTTAGAACAAAGCAACACGAGCTAACCTGTAGCTTTAATACTCTACATAATGACTGCTGCAGAAGTTTGGCAAATAAAATCCCGTGTGATCAGCTATTGTCTTCAGTGTAATGTGTTCTAAGGAGAATGCAGTGCCAATGGCTACGTGCTGTTCAGGTAAACACCTCTGCCTGTGGGAACTACAAACCTTTGCGGGATAGACCAGTTTGTGTTGATGGTGCTACTACAGATACAGATCAGCCATCAAAACTTAAGGGAAGTAACTGTCTAATAATTTCAAAATACTGAACTTCAGATAGTTATTTTTAATGTTTTTATTGTAGCACTCATGAAAGTTTTAGCAGTACTGAACAGCTGGGACACTCGATTTGCACAAAGCTACTGTTCAGTAGATAAAAGCTGTTGGAGGTCAGAGCAAGCTAATGAATGCCCTGACAGAAGCTGGTGGAGCACAGTTCTTATGAATGATCATCTATATTTTGTTTAAAAAAATAAAAGTCTTGGGGGATTTTTAGCAGATGTTTACTTATGCATTGTGTTGGCCTAATAAAAATACTTGGGAAAGTGCCCTACCTGCAGTCACACAACTTTCAGTGTCATAGTGCAGTTAAGTTCATTGAATGACAGGTTTTTTTGAAGCCAAATGAATTGCAAGTCTTGTAATACTTGAGGGAATTGGCTTTTCCAAAGTGTGTGTGACCTGTTTGAACATTTGGGCTGCAATACTGTGTGTGTAACAAGCTGTCCTTGCATTCCTGAGGAGAAAACCATTGCAGGTGGTCAACTCATGGATAGCAAACACCTCCTCCATTACACACAGCGCTGTGACATGAGGTGGTTTTAAAGCTTTCCCAAGCAAGTTAAAAGAATATAGACATAACCTCTTTTCAGAGTTGGATTTCATATAAGTTACACAGACTTCAGCATATTCACAATATTAATATGTTTTCTTTCAGAACCACTTATGATCCTGCTGCCACAAAGGGCAGTGCTCAGGCTATTCAGTGCTATAAACGCAACCTGTAGATTGATTTTGTTATGCTTCTACCGGACAGGAATGATTAGTAGGAAGCTAAATCCTGCTGTGGAAAATTAAGGAAGCATTAAGAAAGGTGGTGAAGTGCATCAACACTGTTCTGTAAAGTTACCCAACGGAGAACAAAGTAGCAAAAGCCTGGGTTCCAAGTCTGTTAAGATGTTCAACAGAAGCAGCTTATTAGCAGAACAAAACATTCTAAACACAAGAATGGTCCTTAGTCAACACAAAGATCCCATTAAATACCTGTTGATAGAAGGTCCAAGCAAACTCATGCCAATGATTAAGGAAAAGCCTCTATAATTCAGCATATTCAAAGTCTCCCTAAGAGATACTATAACCTACTGCCCACTCAGTAATGGGAGTCAACAGGTGTGCTTCCCTCTAACAGTGAAATAACAATTGAGATCTTGGTTATAATCCAATATTTTTCTAAAATTTGTCATTATTATTTAATGTGATATTTTTCATGTCCATGTAGAAGGTTACTCGGTTTTCTTTGATAACATTACCAAGGTCCATTTTTGTAAAACAGACATTTCTATCACTGCTTTTATACTTAATCTTTAAAATGATAATTTTTATCATCTTCCAACCTCAATTGTCCTGCAATCAATTTTATAGGATTTAGAGTAAGACTCCAAAGTTGTCATTTCTTGATAACTTAGGTTAACTTTGTCACAATCAGACAGGTGTCCCTCACTTTTAAATAGTACAAGTTTTGTTGACAAAAAACCTGTACTGAAGCTGACATGCATGGACACACAAACTGGCCTGCATATTAGTCCATCCTAAATCTTCATTATAGAGAAATTGACTGCTAAAATTTAGTTACTGTGGTTTCAGAAATCCAAGTATTCAGAAAACTGGCCCATTAATAGGTATGTAGTGTTTAAAAAGAATATTCTATTAACCCAAATCCAAGTTCTGAGGAAGTTCTCTAAGTAGCTTGAAAGAGCCAGGAGTTGTTAGAGTTATTTGTTGTGCCTGTAACAATCTTGAACAGAAGGAGTTTTGTGGGGAAATCTCTATTAAGGTGACCTATGTTGTGCCTCTCAGTTACCTGTGTGTCTTGTGCTTATTTTCTTCAAGGGGCTTAGGGAGGCTCCAGCATGGATTATGGCAGGACGTTTTTTCCCCCCCCTTGCTTAACTGTTGCTGAAGCCAGGCTCCTCATCCATCTTCTGTCATGTAACAGCATCCAGGCTTAGGACTGGAAGTATTTATTTTTAAAAGGGTTATACTGATGAGTTCTGCCTTTTGGAAAGCATAAAAACTGTCACTTTTTAATATTTCTTCTTTCTTTATAGTGAATGAGATCATAGGAAGAGATATGTCACAGATCTCAGTGTCACATGGAACAACAGTGGCCAGCCAGTCTGCACATACGTGTCCTGGATCTCTGGAGACAAGAATATCTGATGGAATCCAGTAACAGATAAGCTAACGACTCAACATCCATGAAAACGTCACATTTTCTCTGAATATTTCTTCATCCTCTTCCTCTTTAGACTTACTGTGCTTCCAACTCTGTGGCCTTTATGAACTGGAACAGTGGATCCTTGCAAAGCCCTTTTAGTGGGTTACATTTTTGATGTAGAGACAGAGCATTTTAACTATAGTTCCTCAGATACTGTAAAGAGACTTCTTAAAATGGACACACAGAATCTACACCAGATATTTTAACTGTTTTAAAGTTACAAACAAGCTTTGCTTTTTGCATTTAAATAGAATACTTTTATATTGTAAGTGCTTCAGATGTGTGGAGATGTTAGTTTGCTCTTATAATATTCACAGTCCTGAATATGGAAAAAGATTTAATGCACATCTTGAGTGTGCTGCTTGCCCTTAGAGGTAGTATAGTTTGTAACTGATGATTTGTAACATCTTTTGGTCATTTTGGAAAGCCTTTAAAGCTTCTGTTGTTTAATTTTTTTCTTAATAAGATCTTCCAGTGGCAAATCATACCTGTCATCTGAAGCCAATGCCACGGAAGCCATTGTGTATATGAATACTGTAGTGTTTTCTTTCTTAGATTCATAGGAAGCAAAGCCAAATGTAGATCTGCACTTGTTTATAAACTGAAAATGTTACTTGATAGGCTGCAAAAAGACCATTCCATCATGAAAGTGTTGGGATAGAAATTACATTCCAAAATTTAACTTCTATAACTTTATGGATAATTTTCCTGATCTTTATTAGCACAGGCTCCTTCTTGAAATAGCTTTTTTCTTAGAAAGTTACATTTGTAATCAAATTTGAGCAGTAGGATTTTAGATTAAAGAACAGCAACATCAAAGCCATGTTAGATACAGGAGAAAATCTAATGTTTGCTGAGGATCTAAATGTTCCCATTATCCCTGCAGAATATGGTTTTGAGATCACTAATTCAGTGGCATTCAAGTTGTCAGTGCAATAAATCATTTGATCACAGCTGTATCTTTTATATGCTGTATGCCTGCCCATGCCACTTGGGAGTCCTAAGGAGAGGACCACTACAGTTCCTTAGATTCAGGCTGTTTATAAAAGTCAGTTTGCTAAAAAGTAATTTACTGTGAAGTAGTGGTTAGGCAGTATAATGTGTCCGTGTTTAATTTAAAGGTGTGAAGCAGGAGCTACCAAAGAAATACACAAGATTCATCACAGTAGCAGTAAACTCTGTGCTGTGCTCTGAGGCTGCATCTCCCTTATCCACATAATCTGATGAATTTGAAATAATCTGTTTACATCTTTACTTAAAAATCTCTGGCCTTTACAATTAGACAGTGTAGAGAGGATCCGACACTGCCTGTGAAGGCCACACACGTTTCCCTCCCCCAGGAATCACTTATTTACAGAACTCTCCTCCATGGAACAGACGGTACACCAATCATGGCAAAGGAAGGTCAGCAGTATATGGAACCTCAGAACATCCAAGGTGTTGCTTTTAGTTGCTCATTTGGGTCAGCCATGACAGTCTAATGAAAATTAAGAGTGAATTAATGCAAAGAATTAGAAAATTTGAAAGAATATTTGCATTGGATCCAGTTCAGACAAGTGTGGCCATTTTAGCAGTTTAGTACATGGGGAGCACATGAGTCTGTGTAGACTTCAAATGAATGAAGGGGTCTGACAGTGGAGAACAGTGCTGAGTTATAACACCTGAAGAGTAAACACAGCTTTTGCTGTGGAAAACTTTCCATTGAACCTTTTGTAGGCAAAACCTTATACCTGAAGTGAAGTCAGTGCCCCAGCAATACCACTGCAGCAGCTGTAATTGCATCTCTGTAATAGCTGAATCATGATCTTTTAAAGATCATATGTTAAGTAGGTAAAATTATAATTTTATCATGTACTTCCTTTTAAGAGTGCAGCCTGAGGCTATTAACTTGATGCTTCATCATTATTTCAAACAACTTAATGCAAGGCCACTGTGTACCTGCTGGGAATCCTAAGCATCCTTTTTGTGAATGTACTGTTCAGTGGTGCAAGTCTTGACATTTGCAAGAAGTAATTGGCAGGGCTGGAATCTGAAAAGTGTGATATTGTAATGGTCCCTCAGCAATGGTGCTTTACTCTGTCCTCTACTCATGTATGTTAAAGATCCCAGAAAGAACTCACATGCTCAGAAATACATCTATTTATGTTTTTAACACCTTCAAAAGAAATCAAACCACACAATGCTGTAAACCATGTAATTGTCTCAGAGTGTGTGCTGGTGGCAAGGCGTGTTCCAGTTTTCATTCTTGTATTGGGTCTTTTGCATTAACCATTGTTTGTAGGAAAATTCTGACTTAAAAGCTTTTCATACTGTATGGGATTTATGCTCCTTTATCCTGCTGGTACAGACTCTCCTTGCAAGTTCTCCAAGTAGCTGGAATTCACACTGTACCTTAAATATAGGAGCCCAAACAATCCGGAGTTGCTATGCACTAAATTTTCTGATGCCTTTAAATACCTTGATGCCTGTAGACATAGAAATGCTTTCCTATTTAAAAATGAAATTTAAAAAAATATAGCTTTGGATACTAAAGCAGTTTTGTATTTGCCTTGTAAAAGCTTCAATACAAGGGTCTTAATTTTATTTTAGCTTGTGTGATAACGTAGATGCAGACTGTTAATCTTGTATAATTTTAGTGGTATAAAAAGCACACGATCTCTATTGGACTATGCAAATTTAATTAAACAACAGAACCCGGCAACTGTTAATATTTTGTTGGCATCCGCTTCCTTGCCCTTAAGTCCTGTCTTCTCCCTGAGTACTTTTCCAAAAATTTTTAATAATTTAGATGGTCCTGAAGGAAAGCCTTAATGATGAGCTAGCTTGTCTATAAGGAGGGTCAAAGATCGATGTTTAGGAAAAGAAATAAAGGGGTAGCATATTAATCCAGGGGGACAGGAATGAGTTTTGAAATTACCATAAACTAGCAATCTGAATTTCTGTAGTAAAACTTACCTGTTATCAGGGGAACTGCCACCCTTTTTAAACCAAAGAATGAAAATAATGGTTTTGTTCTGATACAAAGCTTTGAAACTCTATTTTTGATACTCAAAATGGATGTCATTCCTTGAGGTTCGGAAATCGTTCAAATTGAAGTTTTATATTTAAAAATGCGGGACAATAAAGATTAAGTTCTAGATGTTTACAGAGCCTTGTATTGTAATTTCATGTACATTTTGTATTTTAAACATTTTTGTAAGTTATGATTGCAGTGCTACTTGCAGAAATAAAGGGAAGAACTTGCATTTAGGCTCTTAAATCATAGTGTTCAAATAAATAAAAATAATGCAAATGCATTGTCATTTATTTAAAATGCAGACCCAGACACAGTGGGAAGAAACTCCGTTTGTGATGCAATGGTAACCAGCTGTGCCAAGTTGTGACACAGGAAGTGAGGGACGTTGGATATTGCCCCTGGAAGAGTGGTGATTTTGAACAGTCTGATGAAGTTTGGGGCCAGCAACAGTGAACTTCCTACGTAAGAAGTGATCAGCAGTGCAGGCGGAGTATCAGTTTGCACCATGCTGCTGCTTCCCTATTTGCAAGTGTCATCATTTCAATTAGACAATCACAAGATTATTTTCAAAACTTTTTCCAGACGTTATTTTGCAAGGGAGTTAATCAAAAACAGTAATTTCCATTCCTGAAAGGATATTATCATAGGCAAGATGCAGTTAAACTGTTTCTGAACTAAATGTGAATTTCCTACAAAGCTTAAATTATTTGCCAAATCCTGGCTGATCAAGCAGTACCGAGGGAAGTCTTTTTGTGCAAAGTCAGGCCTTATAATCTGTATCTCATCTCAGTGATCTTGGTGCTACTGAAAAGGTGTTTATCTCCCTTGCAGTTTCTTACCGGGCCCTTTCCTTACCCGTGGGATCCCACAGTGACGTGTGGGACTGTTCCAAACTGAACACGGAAGCAAAAACTCCGGCCTTTGGCTGCCAGTGCTCACCTGCCCGGGAGAGAACAGGAGCAGGATCGCAGGGATGACGGCTCGCATTCCCAGGGACAACACGGCTAGGGCGGGATTAGCCTCCCTTGGAGTGCGTGTCCCGTCCGATTACCTTCAGCGGTGCTTTCAGCTATAAATACACCAGAAAGGGGATGCTAAAGTGCCACCAACCGAATGCACAGGGACAGGGTAAATATAGCCGAGGTTTAGTAAAAATAGCCCCGGCAGTTTGAAAGCTGTTCACATGTTTTGTAGGGTGATTACCCAGGGTATAATTAGCACACACCGACCCCAGCAATAAGCCACTGACTGCGTCTTCTTTACCGTCAATTCAAGTCCCCTTTCAGATGCAAATAGGCTGGAGGCTGGTGGGGTGGGACAGGCGAGGCTCTGCAGTCACGCCAGGGCGGGCGAAGCTGAGCGCTGACACACTCGGCTGTTGTTGCAGAGACTACACTATTCCAGGCAGGGTGAAAACGTCGGTTCTACCTTACAAAACATTGGTTTGGTATTTCAGGTAATCAGAGAGAAGGAATGTCCTGTTAAAGTCAGTTCCTTTAGAAGAGTAGCCGGAAGTTTGTTCATTTAGGACCCAAATCCAAAGAAAATGCTGGCAGAAATGAAGGCCTTTTAATTCTCATATTGTAGCCAGTACTTTTTTACAATATTCCTCGGCACTGCTTGTGCCGTCTTCTTCCTGCTGCTTGTTTCTGAACCTCTCTCTCTCCCTCCCTAACTCAAAATACCACTGTATGCTCTGAATCCACCATGTGCTCCACTGGAGTGAATGAGGTGAGGACTGAGCTGTTTTCTCCCCACCTTTTTTCTTTGCCTCTTGCTTAAATTAATTTACAATAACAGTATTCGGGAAGTAGCCACTGCTGTAGTGAGTAAAGTATTGAGGTATGTAAAAGGCCATGGAAAAGAAAAAAGAATTGTCAATATATTTAAATTCATGCATAGTTTTGCGTACAGACTTCTCTGGTAAGGAAGTTAACTTCTCTTCTGCCTGGTAAAAGGATAATGTTTATCAGTCAGTCAATCATTCTTGACACACAAAAAGCATTGTCATTTGCAGAGATCCTCTAAGAAATTATTTTACAATAACCTACTGTTACCTTTGTTAACAGTTGGTAGATGCAAAAGAAAACAGAAGGAAAAAAGACTAAGATACAGAAAGAATAGAAAAAAAATATTTACTTTGTAAAGACTTGGATGTTCCATGGATCTTGTTTTTGAAGAGATTGATCCACTAGAAAAGTCAGGCTATACAAGTTCTCAAGCTGTTCCTGCAAATGTAAAGTTTTCATTTCATCGGGGTTTTTAATTGGAACTGAGAAAGATAATACTTATCTCTTCCTTACTGTCATTGCTGTGACACCTGCTGGTAAGAGCTGGAAGAATGTTTGTAGTCTGTGCTTGTTCTTTTCTGTAATTTTTGATCAAAGAGAAGTGATGCGCCTAAAGAGGACTCGATATGAAAATATCGCTTGGGAATGCAGTACTGGATAATCAGTGGTATCATATGGAATAAGTTGGAGGGAAAAGGGAACAACTACTCCTACAAGTTCCTGTAACAATGGAATGATAAATGATGACTTAGAAAGGTCCTTCTTGTAATAAAAAGCAGGAAAGACAAGGAAGCAGTGCACTGAAAATCCTGACAGTTGGGAAGGAAAATATTTTCTAGAAAACAGGCAATTATAAAAAACAATAACCACCCTACACATGAACAACTGCAGCATCTCTCAGTAACCACCTCCCCACATGAAGGACTGCAGATTCTGGTATCAGAGACACAAGTTCCTAAGCCCAGCTTCTCCACATACCAGAGGTGCTGGCTGTTACACGAACAATTTAAGCTGGCATAGAGCATTTTTTAGGACAAGGCATGAAAGGTCAGGGCTGCCTTCCTAAATTTAGTACAGCTTGGTACGAAAGGTGTGCTGGATTCCTCTCTGCCAAGGTGGCAACACCACTGCAACAAATGCACAGCACAGAATAGCTGAACGTTGTCCTACATGCATCATAAATTTTTTTCTCACAGAAATAAAAGGATCCATTTGTAAATATCCCATGAAATCCCTGGTGTATTCACCAGCCAAGTCGTTCTTGCAAAGTGTTGGAAAAGGACAAGACAAACTTCTAGCAGTCAGTATGTCACTGTTTTCAAGTAGGAAATTCTCCAAGTATGATGCAAGAACAGATTTTTCCAGTCTTCAGTCTTTGAACAAGTGTCTCCAGAGCTGCTGCACACTGTCCAAAGCACTGGTTTTCTATGATTTAATGAATTAAGGTTTACTTTCAAGTTTTGCCATTTTAAGAGTTGCACCATAAGAAAGGTGCAACAAGCATTTACAGGTCAAAAACAGTTGCAGTTGACAGCAGATATGCAGATTTCCAGTTTAACTGCCACCGGTTCAACTTTACCCTGTGTGTTTTCTAGGCAGGGTCTCCATGTGGAAAGGTTGCTCACAGGACATTAATCCTCACACCTGCCTGTCACAGCAGCTCGTGCTCAGGTCCGTGCTGTGTGATTGGTTCCTGCTGTAATTGTTTCTGTCTCCAGCTGCACTGATCAGCACACACTGTTTTGTCAGTACATGAATTTCTGCATTTCCATTTTCCCACCATTTCTTCCCTTACCAGGAATAAAAATTTGCTAATAAAATCTTCAACAGAAAGCAAATACAAGAGGTCAAGGATAACTTTATTTGAGTAACAGCAAATACCACCCTGTGACATTTGCCTGGCTGTAGTCACAGTAGCTGGAGGAGGAGTACAAGCCATCAAGCCAATAGGACAAATAAGGCAATACTGAAACTGAATTAAGTGCTACTATGGGATTATTTTTTTCTAAGGATATGAAAAAAGAAGCTATGCCAAGAATGTCATCATTGCCATCTGACCTCACCACTGACAGAAGTTATAATGGAAAAGTTGCACAAACAATGAGGGATAACAAGCAATCCAACACTGGCCAAATGCTGGGCTGAATGACATCGTGTCTTGGAGAGGCACAGCCATACATTTTGTGGCTGTCAGCAGAGTTTGCTGAGAGACTCAAATGCTGCTTGCCTGAGCCTAAACCCTTTGGAACTAATCCAGCTGCTAAAATGACACTGGAATCCAGTAAGGTTTCCTTAGCTAGAAAGAGAAATACAAAACATACAAAAGACAGAGAAAAGGGGAAAAAGAAAAAAGAGAAAATATTTTGGTTACTGAGCAGGTCTGTCTCCAATTACAGGCTTCCACTCCCACAAAAGGCTGACCTCAACTACTTCATAGCAGAAAGCAGGAAAGTATATCTAAAAAGAATTTCGTGAGAGATTTTTTAGACAGCAGTAAAGCTGCAAAAACCATCTTTTAGATAAGCAACAGTTGAACATATCACTGGCTAAGCAGGGCATGTTCTAATGTTAATTGTTCAGTTTTTCTGTGCCATTTGTGCCCTCTCGCCTGGACCCCCCCCCCAGGGACTGTGCCTTCATGACTTTGTATCATTTTCACAAATATTACACTAAACTCAATATTTTTTCCAACAGCATATGAACTCTTAGCAGGTCAAACACCATCTGGACCAGATGAGTAAAATGCAATTCTACCACTTATGACCAAAAAAAATATTCCTGTTTGGTTGGAAGGACATAACCTAAAAACAGTACAATTCTGAGTGACATTAAATATTGTATTTAAACAGCCACTCCGTCTTTCATAATCAAAGAGGAAAAAATTTAGAAAGCAATTAAATGCTGTCTTTACACTCAGCTTGTAACGTAGTTTTCAAGCTACCTGGTGTTTCTTTCATCCAAAATACACTCAGGTGGTTTATCACTGAAGGCCTCTTTGCAGACAGTAGAGATGTGCTGCAGATGGGCCCAGCAAACAGAATCAGCACTGGCTCCATGCAACATAAAATATCCTCAGAGGTGAAGTTAACAAGAAAGAAATCACGTTATTGATATTCAAGGAGCTCAGTTGTTCAGCGGTTCTGGGAGTGTCTCCCAAGCTCTCAAATTTGTTTAAACAAGCCATCACTGTCAAACCTTCACTTGGTGTTACTGACACTCTCTGAGTCACATAGGCACCATCGGGATCCTGCTCTCAACAGTAAAAGGACTTTTTTTAGGATTTTGTTGGTTTTTTTTTTAAGAAGGCAAATTGCAGCTTGGGGGTGGGGCCAGTGCGTTATAACATTTAATTCATGTAGAGATCCTACGCAGTTCTAAGAAAAGTCAGGGGTAAGAAAAAAGCTGACAAAGGACAAATGTCTGGAGTCTCTTTGTCTGGCAAATGAAGTGTGAGTGCTCACGAAACACGCACCTGAATCCAAGTTAGACTTTGTGAGCTCCCCAAAAGGCACAGACATTTGGCTTAAAGCAAGAAGTTAATGGAAAACCAGCTTTAGCTTTCTATTTGCAACTGAGAAGGAGGTTTAAGATCACATGCAGTTTGAATTATTTCTCTCCATTTGTGTATTTTGAATCACTTTACTCTCAGTAGTACTCCCACAAAACAAACATAAGCAAGCAGGAATAGGAGATGAAATCTCACATGCAGAAAGGTCACTAGGGGAAGCAGCTTTGGTCTGCCTGCACTGAACCAGCCAGGGCTCATCAGGAGGTTCACAGCCTCTACAGTGTCCCTCTGTACCAAACTCCAGTGAAGTCCCTCCTGCTTCTACCTCTAATTAATAATGCCTGGACTGTCCTACAGCCAGAAGAGGCAAATGGCTGACAGCTAACCAAGATACAATGAATCCAACTGAAAGCGGAGCCTGAATTTCTGGTAGCACTGCTAATTCTTCATCACAGGGCTGACCACAGGGTGAGTTCAGGGGAGATTTGCTTATAGAACAAGAAAATGCTGGGAAGCCTATGAAGGAGAAAAGGTTGGAAATCTGCTCCCCTTGAGTGGTGCTCAGTAGTGTTTGGTCTCTCTGAAGAGCCAGCAGTAAGGTGATACAACCACAGTGCTGCTTTCAGTGCACAGACTGACACAGGGCCTCCGTGAAGCTGTTCCACAGCAAGGGGCAGCATCTATCGAAGGGGGAGAATTCCACACCTCATTGAGGCAAAACACTTGAGCAATTTAGTAAAAGAACTGATGCTTAATGGCTGGAAACGTTTACATAAGTATGGAAGGAAAACAGCCTTTATTGTAACTAAAAGGGTGGCCCAACTTTCCTACTCAAAAGAGTACAATCTGGAAGAAAGGGGGTATCAGGTGAGATTAAACCTGGATAAATCTTCTAGAAGACTTGAAAGGGATAATGGCTGTAAAAGCTAAAGACACAAAGGCTAAACCCTTTAGTAAGGTTATCAGAAGGGGAAAGAAAGAGCAAAGTTGATTACTGCACAAAGAGAGAGCTTTCTCACACAGTATAAATGCAACCAGACTAAACATGGGGCCGGTTGTTTATCTATTTCTATTCCTATGTCTTTTTTAAAAAACAAAACAACAACTAACCTGATTGCTCTGAGCATTATGATTAAACACAGATTCACAATCTAAATCACACTTAACTCATGCTAGTTAAAGTAATCTGGGTAACTGCAAGGCGTTCCTTATCCTCACACATGGTGAATTTAAAAACTGAGACCTCAGGACATTTTAGCAAGTGACCCAGCCCTCCAGCACTTCATCCACTCAGTTGAAATACCAACAGAGCAGGTTCCTCATTCAAAAGGCATAACTCCAGGAAGAGTTGCAGTACATGTGCCAGAGAAGCACAAATAATTCCTAGTAGCTGTTGGCTATACTGGAGGCTCCCTGCTGGGCATTCAATTTTTGAAAATACACTAGAACTACAAGGCTCACACAGGGCAGAACATCACAGCACTGAAAAAGCTTTGGTAAAATACACAGATATCTTAGGATGTACAGTATCACTGTACCATAGACAATTTGTGCTACAGTTTTGTTTTAACCCACTTTCTATCGTGAGGTACTTCAAATAAATGCAAAAAAATCATGTTAGTCACCAAGAAGATAGTCTCCATTCAGCTGGAATGCAGCAAGTGTTTAATATTTAAAAAGTCAAGATTCAAGAAATATCATGGCCAGCTGAAATAAAGGTGAGCTTCAAGCAGGTATTACGTAATTATCTAGGTTTGTGCAGGCCACTAAGGTAAATGTTTTCTTAAGCAATCATCATTTGAATTCCGAGTTATTTTCCACTATGTCCCACAGAGATAACATAAAATCTCTGTTAAGTACTATGATCTCCAGTTCCCAGAACTCAATATATGTTTTGGTTGACATTTCAGGTCACATATAGAAAGCATTTTAGAGTCTTATTGGTTACAAAGTGCACCTTTTAATCCCAGTCTTTGCAAACATATTGATCATGAGTTGTTCCATCACCGATCTTTCCCGTAACTCAAACTTTCAACAATTCAGAGCTTTATCAGCAATTTCCCTCCCTACTCCCAGAAAAATTCACCATCTGAAGTCAGCCCCACACTGAAGGAAATTTAAGATGCATCTGTTCTTTTCCCCTCCATGTGACTTAATGTATCCATATCAGATTCCACTTGGGAGGAGAAGAGAAGGACGAGTTCCCAGTTAGGATCAGGTGGGTTTGGGTGGTTCACATCCAACCCTTGGCTCTCCCTGTACTCCCAGAGGAAGAAAACATGTGGGGAGGAGGCAGGACAGAGCTATTCAGGGGCTTTTCTTATCTGCAACTCGCATCTGCAATGGCAGCAATGCCTCCTGCCAGCTCTTGGTTAGATAGCATTATCTCACTCCATTCTGTTTCTATTATTTCATATTTAAAGTTCTCCTTTCCAGCTCCAAAATTCTGCTGTTATGAAAAGATGCTCGGGTTCATCTAATGCCTTATTTATGCCCCAACATCACATTCACTTAACTAACAGATAGCGGCTGATGAACCCTAGAAATTTTTAACGTATGCTTCTAGTTTTATTAATTTAAAAGTAATGAATAATTTATATGTAAACAATTAATCTGATGTCCCTCTCTTGTTCCGACAGCAGTAGAGAAGCATCCAAACCATATAAAACAATTGTTTCCAACACCAGCCATGCACAACTGCCCAGAAAGTCTTCCATCTGCCCCTGCCACTGGAGGTACTACCTGAAAGCCAGTATTGCACAACTGGTGGTTTCCACAAAACAGATGCAAAACTAAAGAAAAGGACACATGAAAGTGTATTTAAGGAAGGCAGCATTAATTCTTACAGAACAGATTCCTGGTATCCCACAGTGGATGCCTCAAAAAAAAATAAGTGAGAAGAATCAAAACAAAATAACCCTCTGTAGACTTATTTTCTAAAAGTAGTGCAGAATTTAGCACAGAAAACTCTCCTTTGTAAGAAAAAAGATACCTGACAAAAGAGGCTGGATTCAGAGGCATGGCCAGGTAGGACTGATGATTCAGTGAAGGCTTTCAGGCAGAGGAGCCATTTTGGAAGTAAAAAAAGCATGTCCTTCAGAGAAAAGGTGTTCCTGCTGTAGCAGGGTTAAGAGGAAATCTTTGTTGTTTGCTCAGTGTTGGGAACATTTAAATTATTTTCTCTTTTTTGTCTGCATAATTAAGGCTGGCCTTGGTTGGCCTTCCAGCAACTACTGTAGCCGCTCCAGTGGCTTCACACAGCTGGAGCAATGTTTACAAGGGTTGCAGAGCTGAGCTGTTCTCAGAACAGGCTGGGTGGGCTGGAAACAGGAGGCACAGAGTGTGCTCACCCTGCACAGCAGAGCTGTCTGTTCATCAGCAGTGACACCGAGCTTCACTCCCAGCTCCCCTTAAAAGCCAAACCATCCACCTCACTTTGTCAGGCACCCCTTGATACTTCCTATAAATACCCTCCCATCAGCCTGTCCTCCCAGAAATGTCCATTAAATTACTTTTACAGCAGTGCAGCAAGGATTATTTATAAAGCTCCACATTAGCAATCTTTAAGGGAACACTGCAGTAAGATAAATGCAAAGGCATTTTTGAAAGAGAGGAATGTTTTCCCATCATGAAGCATTATCAAGAGAACATTATCTTTAATACTTCAATAGAGTTAAGACAAAAGGCTGTATGTGTGGTTTGATTATTGGTCTGAAGTGAACTGCATTTACTGTGTTCACAAAAAATTACTTAAAAACCCCAACTTTCTTTGTTCCTCAGAGTGAAAGTCTGAACAATTTATGTGAGGAGGGGGCGAGTTAAAAAAAAAAAAAATCACAAGTTGCTGATCTTATTCAGTGTTGAGATACTGTGTGGAAAACAAAGATAATTTTAGACTAAATATTAACCTCATGCTTCAAATGTACTCAAATGTGGCCAAAACCAGATGAGCTCATTCCACAAACAAAATCTATACTTGGGGCATATCGGAGCAAACCTGGGGTGTTGCTCTGGGCAGATTGCTGGCCCAGCCTGTGTGTGCAGTCCATGCAGGGAGAGGTTCAAGAGAACCCCATGGCAGATAACCCCCTATGCAGAGCTTACAGAGTACCCACCATACTGAACAGGGGATATTCTGAAGAGGGAATGAATATACAAACACCAGACATGGTCTAGGCTGTGCCACTAAGGTGTTCTGGAAGCACAATCTGAGCAGCTGCTCATGAGCATCACAAGGCAGGACAAAAGCTTTCCTTTCACACTCATATTATTATGTCATCCTTACTATAAATTGCCACTTTCATTTTCATATTTAAAAACCCCAAAACAAGCCTATCACACTTTACTCCTTTTGGCACTGTAGTGCCACCACAGTGACAGGTACTAGTTTGGGTTGTTTTCCATTTTACTGATGGTTGCAAACCTCACCACTGGTGGAGAAGTGAGGTTGAGAGCTTAGGTTTTGTTTGCCATTCATGAAAAACATCTATCAAGTTTGGAGTGGTTGAAGGGCAGCAAGCATGAAAGGTCTTTATGCAATTCCTAAAGCACAACAGCGAACCCATTTAGGAGAGAAGAGAGGGTAACTGGTAACTCCAACATCTCCCAGTGAAGGGGATTGTCACAGCAGTTACCATTCTGCACAGCTGCTCTCTCACAACACCATCTAAACAGGGATCTGCAAAGCACTGCCTGTTCAAAAGGTATTGAAAAAGAAAGGTACTGGAAATCTCATCTCTAGGGTTTCAGTGTTCCACTGTTGATTTGGGGAACTAACGATGGAGTGTTTTTAATACGAAAATTAAAAAAAACACCCTATGGTTTATGTGGGTAAAAAATAAAAATTAATTACAAACCACAAAATCTTATTTTTCCTGGGTACACTGAACAATAGAGAAAACCATTCAAGTGGGGGTGGGGATGGCAGTGGTTTTGAGCATTCAGGAAAAAATGCAAGTCCTCTTACACAAAGAGTTTGCAGAGTTCAATTTTCAGTGCCATAGTCTGCTGAAGAGCAACCATTTTCCCCCTGTATAATTCACAAATTTTGTATCTAAAGTAAATATGAAATTGAATATTCCTGAAATAAAAAACAATACATAGGAATGAGAAGAATTTCTGAAGAGAGATGCTGTGCTTGCTAATTATAATTCAAAAGTTACTCTAATTCTGTAATAGCTCTTCTGAAGGATTTCTGACTCAAATGCAAGTTACAAACTCAAGGGCTCCGAGAGCCAGGGGTGTCTGTTTCTTCACTAGCTCCATAATTACTCCTCAAAGTTATGTGATTTTACAGTGACATCAACACAGATATTGCATGTTCCCCCTTACTAAGTCTTATTTAGAGGGATGAAAACTGAGGTGCTGGCATAAGAAACACTGTTCCTTGGCTCTTCCTTCTGATTTCAAATCCTATTTCCTGCTCTGTATCTAGAGACTAAACCTTCATTTATGCTCAATGATAGACATGCAATGAACAAACTGCAACTGTATCCAGCAACCCCTCCTTTCCCCCACTTTGGTTTATCCTAATTGTCTCAAAAAATTCTAGAGTCTATAACTTATAATCAGTTGTGACTACAGTTCATGAGACCAGCAACATGAGCAGAGCTGTGCTGGTAACTGCATTCCTGCTTGCCCAGCTTCCCGACGGAGCTGTGCTCAGCTGAGTTCTGGAGCTGCCTAGCTCAGAGCTGGTTTAGTTCAATCCACAATGCTCTTTGACTGATTTTTCTGTTCGTGGCTTCCCAGAGTTACCCCAAGAGCAGACTGCCAGCAGTGCTGCCCTTTGCCACCAGCTCGTCCCAGCCTGCCAGCAATGTGGGCTGATGCTGCCTCCTCAGCACGTTTGCAACCTGCTTTTCCTGTTCAAAACAGGTCAGAAAATCATCCCATCTCCTAAACCATTACAAGAGTCATTAGCCTGGTCATTACAAACCTTCTGGAGGCTACAATATCCAGCACTGAACTTGCTCTGTAGCTGGAAGATCTTCAGGCCCACTCCAGCAGTGAGCTCCTACACTGCAGCAGCAATGTGCTGTTTTTCCAGAGTAGCTGTGTCTGACAAGGAACCGCTGGTGGAACCTGGTGCCAGTGAACAGAAGGGAAAAAAATAACAAAGAATCTACAAACCCAAAATATTGCCACCACTGCATGCACAATTTCCCCTGTTGTTAGCATACTCTCTGTGGTGTATCATCAGGGTCTAGGTCTATGGCCTTACAATTTTCTTTCTTCCCCAAATCATCTCCAAAACAGTCCCCATAACCTGAAAATTTGGAATCCTTTCTTTTCTGGGAGCTTACTTCTTACAAGGTAAGATCAGGTCACTTTAAAAAAAACCACTGACATGCTGTTATCTGTCATAAATATCTTTTAGCTGAGCAAAAAAATTAATTTTAAAGACAAACAGAAGTCACATTTCATTGAAAATATGGAAGCTGCCATCCTTATAAGCCTTCTCCTCCTCACAAGCAAGAGAAATGGTCTATTACTGTAATGGGAACTACCAGGTGTAACTCTAACTTTAGTTTAAGATGTATCTCCTTATGGCCTGCAGATCATCATCCAACTTGTGCCCCAGATCCCATCACGAATATGATGTACTTGACTTTTGATAAAACATTTTAGAACAATTTAAAAGGTAAATACCACACACACAGAGCACTGTAAGCATTCTGAAAGTTTATATTCCCAGGCATAGATTTCTTGTCAGTAAAACTAAACAAAATTGATTGTTTTTCTAAATTTTTGCATTGCTTTTCAAAAAAAACAAAGCCAAAGCAAAATAACCAACCAACCCCACCTCAAAACAAACAAACAAAAAAAAGAAGTAATGACCTTTTCAAGAACATTTTAATTTAATGCTATTACTACAGTTATTATGCAGTGTAGCTTGTGTGGATTTTCACAGTAAAGTTCACAATTGCACAAGGACTGCATTGCATCAAACAAGAGAAGGACACACTGAATCCAATGGGAATGAGTCCCATATTTTCAGGGCATGTTTAACTAAGAATTCCTTGGACTAAGTGGTACTGACCAATGTTATGCTCCAGATAAGGCTCAGACTGTCCTTTTCTCACTTTAACCTCTCATGCGCTGACCAGAGATGAGGAAGGAGCTGTTCCTTGCCAGCCTTTGCACCATGCAGTTCCACCACATCTTTGCATTTCTCCCACAGCAGAATTTTGTGTGCCTGCCATCCCTACTGAAAGCAGCCCCAGAGAGATCCCCAACACTGAATTAGTTCAGAAAACAGCAGGAAAAGACCTTACTTTTCCTGACAAACCCACAAGGTTTTATTCAATGGAGCAAAGACAGCTAAATTCTAATGCTATTCCATTGCACACAATAGAGATTTTTCCAACAATCACCCATCATTTCCATCAGTTTTTTGGAGCTTGTTGCAGAAAATTCCTGTAAGACTCCCCCTCCCCAAAATACTTCAGTTTTCCTCTCTTCAGTTATTCTGTTATTTCCTTCTACTTCTCACCTGTTCTTGTTGATAGTAGTAAGAAGAAATATAACAATATTTCCTCATTTCTCTCTTGCATACTTTTAAGTATTTTAAATGTACCCAGAGTAAAGATTTTGAATACTTTTTAACACAAATACAAATTTTAAAAGTTACATTTGCATGAAATTCAAACATCTTAAGTTATTTTAGAAGGGAATATACACACACAAGTGATCTGTGACAGTAGCACATTAACTTTTCCCCTACCTCCAGCAAGCAGAAGATAAAGTGCTGATAACAGGGAATGATTAAAACCAAATAGCAACCAAAAAAAAACCTTTCGAAAGTTACAATGTTATAACAGCCAAGCTGGAAAGGTAGGGATCAGTACAGGAGAATGGTATAAACCAGAACAATTGCACGTTCATCAGATCTATTGTAAAAGCTGCTTTCCCAAATGAAAAGCAACACAACATGTTCTTCTTATTTTCACTTATTGCTCAACAAGAGAAAAATGTCCTGGAAGGTCTAGGAGCAGTAGAAGGCCCAGTTTAATGCTCCCAGATTTCAAAGCAACAGAAATTTACAAAGACAACTCCCGTGTTTGAGGGTTAAGGGTTGTGGGTGAGAGTGTTTGTTTGTTCCTTTTTTTAAATAGTGGAACTATTGATATGCAACTCCCCATGCTTCCCCAGTTTCTCTTGAAAAAATTAGGCAGTTCCGAAATGTGGCAAGTGCTAAAGCAACTCAAGATCTAACGCTAAGCATTAAAAACCTCTCCCCATTTTTACACTTCTTTCTATACTATCTGCACACTCTAGTGTGAGTGAGTATCTCGTGGGATCCTCCACAAGGAGAATTCTCAAAGGCTCTCAGTTTATGGTGCTAAACACAACCAAAGGAAATTACCTGAGAGACAAGGATTAAAACCAACAAGAACAACAAATTTACTCTCTGCCAACAGTAGTTTACAATCCTCAGCAGTGAGGAGCTGAACGAACAACTTGAGGAAGTTCCCACCTCCTTGAGAGCAGCCCTGCCAATATCGAGGCCATGTTACCACACACGGGAACCAGGAGCCAACCACAGGGCCAAGGGCAACTAAATCAATCAGCAGAGCAAAGCCACAGCCCTCGGCTCTGCCAGCTGGGAGCAGGGAGCCATCACAACCAAAGGCTGGTCCAGCTGAGGCTGCAATCATATTTGTTGCTACAAAATTTAATCGGTTGTAAAGCCTTGACATTATGCTGCTGGGTTATGTTATCTTTCTTAAAGCCAGAAGACTAAAGAGTCATTTTTATTTCATTTTTGGCCTAACACAGTATGTTCACATTGGGGTGACACTTAAAGCACTCCTTTTGTCCAATCATTGCCACTGAATCTCTAGCAAACATTTTATCGATTTCTTTTTGTACAGCAGTTTGTAAAAGTTAATTTTTTCCAACTAAACGCAGCCAGATACAACCGTGATTTTCACAATTTGAAATCAATTTGTACATTTCAAAGCAACTATCTTGAATATCAATGAACACGTAGAAAACATTCAGAATAGAAAAACAAGAACAAATTTGAACAAAAGAAAATAAAACCAAACGAAAAAAACAACACAACAAACTTAAGTCAACAATTTTATGAGCGGCAAAGTGACCTCCGATTTTAAGGCTAACAGGCAGCAGAGTGTTCCCTGAGTACACTGAAGCTCCTGCTGCAGTTGGGAACACGGAACTCCCGGCTCCAAAGCAGTTGCGTTTCAAGCCCCTTCCTTGCGAACCCCGATGGAAAGGGGACATCTACTGGCAGCAAAAGATATTCTCTCAAAGACGCAGCTAACATTAAATCGATAGAATTAGAGCAGGACCTTAGTAATGTTTACAGAAGGGAAGGCATTTTATTTAAACTCTACTTTTTATTATCAGCAAGCACACAGAAAGCAACAAACTATTTTTTTAAAAATAATGTATTTAAAGTAAAATAATTATAATAACACAGCAATAAAAGAAATTGTAATTAGCAAGTCTAAATTAACATATTGTCATATTTATTTGAATAGTTGCATTTCAACTGCATATCCAGCTAAAAAATACAGTAGCCCTCACCTGATTATATAAAAAGAAAAAAGGGGTAAAAAGTCAGGTCTCTTGTTTAGTTTGGATTATCTTTATAAAAAACTTTAAAACAAGTAGATCTAAAAAGGTGACATTTTAAATAGACTACAGGCAAACCTGCAGACTACAGACATATCAGGAATTTTCTGCTTTAGAATATTTCAAGTTATTCATAGATGCAATCAGCTTTTAGAAGACACT
Source organism: Corvus kubaryi (assembly GCF_017639235.1). NCBI lineage: Eukaryota > Metazoa > Chordata > Aves > Passeriformes > Corvidae > Corvus > Corvus kubaryi. The sequence continues at coordinate 8,082,261 of NW_024581093.1, read as the reverse complement.
TTTAGTGGTAGACTCAAAATACTTTTTAACAGATTTTGTCAAATACAGTTCTGTATAAGGCAGGACCCAACAGGTTAAATTGCCAGGCTTGCAGTTCATTTAAAGTGACTGAAATAGAACAAATACTATTTCAAACTGAAGGTGCTGAAAAGCTTTTTTCTTCTAAAAAAATGAGGAATTGAATTTCACTAATAAAATAATTGTTGAAAATACCTTAGTTTACATAAACAAGCAAAACTTATAAGCCTGTCTTGGGCAAGTCTGCTCTGCAAATGAGAAATCCCAACAAGAAACACCTGATCTGGATGCACAGCTGCAACTTTTGAAATAGACAATGGCCATTTCAAACTCTTCAGTCTCATCTCGAAAAAAAATAATAAGAATAAGCTATCTTCTCTCTAAGCTGGGCAGGAACATCCCATGGGATGGGCCAACATAGAAATCATTTCTAGGTAAAATTATCAGTATCAAGAGAATGGAATTTTAGAAATTACTAAATGAATCATCTCAAAACCAGCACTATCAGAAGTGTGAAACTAGGAGAAGGAGTACAAACAACAGTAATTTTGTTCCTCAGTTATACAACATGGCAACACAAATGCAGGTGAGGGAGCTTGCTGATTACAAGCACAGAAGAAGCTTCTTTTTGAGAATCAAATTTTGTGGCTGAGTGTGAGGACCCTTTCTTTAACAACAGGAAAAGACAAATCAAGTTCTTTACCAAACTTCCCTTCTTCTTCGGTGAAACAGTTAAAGCTTTATGTTTTTTTTAATTTTTCTGTTAAGCTACGTGTATGTAAAGATAGTGATTCCTCTGATAAGGCTTTGCAACACAGCACAGTCTAAAACTTCAATCACAGGAAGTAAAGGCATTCATCAAAGATTAAAAAACACTTAGGCCTTACCCCAGGTTCCTAGCCCTCTCCAGTGATGGAAGCCGTCATCCAAACACGTGTGCTGCAAGTACTTATCTTCCATCTGTGAAGGAGAGCTCTTGGACTTGAAGCCAGCCCATCAGCTATAAAGCGACTGCAACACAATTACAGGTGGGCAACGCCAAAGGGACGCTGCTGGTGGCTGCGGCTGCGAGGTGAAGCTGAGGGGTCACTGTGAGCACAGCTGAACTGCCAAGAGTTCCCTGCCTCACCCCAGGGCCCGGCAGAGCCCCCCAGAGCTGAGGCACGAACCTGCGGGCTGCCCCGGCCTGGGAGGGGCGGCTCAGAGCCGGGCAGGGCCAGAAAACTTTAAAGGCCAAGTCCGGCCCCGCCCGACCCCTCTGGCCGGGGAGCCGAAGCCCCGGGGGAACCGGACCGCTCCAGCACGGCCGTTCCGCTTTTACCGAGCAAAAGGGCGAAACAAGAGGCGGCTGGCGGAGTTTCAGCCCCCGCTGGCCGCGGGTGCCCGGCCGGGACCGTCCCCTCACGGGATCAGTCCCCCCGGTCAGAGCGTGGCGCCGATAGCGCCGAGGTCGTGGGTTCGATCCCCAGGTGGGCCATTCACGAAAGGGTTGGGTTTGATGCTCCTTGTGGGTCCTTCCCGACCTGGAATATTCTGTGATCCTGATGGATTCCTGCCTCATCCACCGCCCTATGCCAGCAGCACTTTGGTTTTTACCGTTCCTCTCTTTTTCCCCCTCTTTTATTCTTTTAGACAAGAGCGCAGTTTTCAATACAAGCAAGAAAGTTCAGAGGAAGAGCAGCCCCAGGTCTGGCCTCTTGTCAGGCCCCCACCCGAAGGACTCTGGGCCACCCAAAATGCTGTCACTGCCCTTGCAGTTATTTTACACAGATAACTGCTAAAAATGACACATTGCACCCATGTGCCACGTGTTAGGTTTCACACACAAGAACACACAGCCTGAAACATCCCCAAGTTCACTTTCTAGATCTGATTTCCACTATCTCATGCTAAACAGGGAATAAAACAGCGGTGGGTGATAGACAGCTAGGTACATATTGTGCACATGGCAGAGCCTCTTTGCAGTTTTGTCATGTGGGCGTGGGACTGCACTTGAACTGCGATCATTATCAACTAAGCCATAAAGGTGTTAAACTAGTAGGGGGAGTGTTTACATCTAAATCATGTCTGATGTGACTGAGGTTCTCCATTCCAGCTCTGCCTCAGCTTGCCAAGGAAGCAGAAAACCACAAGTTCCATATCAGTTTTATAAGAGGAAAAATAGGAATCTTTCAAGAGCCTGCAAAGCCTAACCAGCTGGACCATGGCAGACTGTGTGTAATAAATGGACTACATAGCAACCAAATCTTCCTCCAAGGCACAATGACAATGTTAATTACCATTGTGCAGTCCTTTCTACTATTCAAATTACTTTAAAATTATGATTTTTGGTAGACTTCACCAAGACAAATCTTGAAAATAGATTAATGCAAACATTCCCACTTCAAAATAACGAAAAATCTTTCCCTCCAGTCCTACCCGGTTGTTCTGGAACCTAATTTGGGAGGTTTTGATGATGAAATGGCATGTGGCATGAGATACTTCTGACTAGAGAGAAACAAACCTTATCTTGATGTGATTTCCTCCCCTTTCTCCATTTTCACTACAAAAAGGATGACTGGCTCTATCCTGACAAACATAGCATTTTGGGTTGCACAGAAATGCAAGTGACCCATTAGGTCAATTAAACGCAAACACGAACACAATTTCAAGTTCAATACTTTGTTTCCTCTGGCAACAGAATGAGAACACTAAGCATGCATGTAAACAGTTACATCATGTTGCCTAAAAAGTGTTGCACTACAAGAGAAACAAGCATCATACAGATTTCTATCTTACCAGGACAAGCAAAAAGGCAAAAACCCCCAAAAACAAAACCAAAAAACCACCAGGAAAGTCACACCACTGGCACAAAGTACAAATGCTTATCTAAATCTAGGAGAAGGGAAACGTGTAAGGCTTTTTATCAAAGACTGATGCTCCGGGAAAATACATTAAACCAAAGCATAAGTTACTTTCAGAGGGCAATGCACATCGTAAGCATCTCTTTTATTTATTGTAATATAAAGAAGCATACATCATTCAGTTCTTTAAAGTACAACTCAAATTGTACACTAACAAAAAAGATCAATTCAGGCATCCATGAACATGTCAACAACAGAATTCATTACATTTTGCTCTGCTGGTATTGCACTTGGAATGGTTTAGAAGTAAGGCACAGTAAAAACAAAGTCATTTAGTGCTTCTACAGCAGATGTCTTTTTTTAAACACATGCTACATGACGTAAAAGTACTTCTAGCTTATGTATATACACACAGGGAAAAAGAAAAAAAGCATGCACTAGAGAATTCAGATTTCAACATATCTTGTTGTTTCATAATATACAAATAAAGTAGTTTAAAGATGTAAACAAATTGCATGCACATAAACTAGAGCAAAATCTTTAATACAGTATCTGAAAGCTATTATGCTTAAATAAAAAAATATAACTTATTAGTACTCAGGTTTATGTGCCACTTTTGTCCTGTAGAGATTAAAAATTCAGGGCTGGGGGCAGGGATTTACGGGTGGGCAGAGAGGATTTTTCTGGTTTTGCTGTCGGTTTTATTTTTTTGCTTTACATGTTGGCAGCAGTACACTGGTAAGAAGATCAAATATGGCTTTTGCAAAACAATGTCTCACGAAAACATGAACAAGCACAATTGCGTTCGGGATCCAGCATCCTGATATTTTCCAGTCAAGAACAAAATGAAACAAAAATCAATATGATCTACGCTTTGAACTGGGTAAGCCATGCATTCCAAAAGACTTTCCTAAAGACATTTAAACTCTACAAGAATGAGACACTTTGTCAAGTGTAAACTCTTAAAAACTAAACAGAGAAGAATCTGAACGACTCAAGCATCGCTTTCCACTTCAAATGCTACTGAGTAAGTTTTGCCCATGGCTGTGGTAGCTGAAGTGCTATTGGACTGTCTTCAGAATTAACTACATGCCAGGAGCGGGTTTGCTTCTTTTTACACAGGTACATTAGAAATTAAGTAAATTAACTGCATCATTTTTGGTTTCACTTTATCTTTGGCATAGGATATGCCATTTTTCAAATTAAACACAGGACATGCACCACTCTGCATTCCAACATGTTATGCTGAAAAGGCACATTTGTTGCTGCCTGGGTCGCAAGGGAAGACTTCTTATTTTGCAAAAGGCACGGTGTTGAGTGCAACATCCTTTCCTCATCCTCCAGAGAGTGCTGAGTTAGACCAGGTACAATTGTACACAGCGGCTTCCCAGGAGCTGTCCGTTTTTCTCAGCCACTGCTTTCTTAGCTAGATCCAGGCTTGGGAAAGTCACCAATGCCTCACCACTGGGCTGGCCACTAAAGTTGTAAAGCATGAGGATGGAATCTGCTTGGAGCTGCAGTGGTACAAGAAGACAAAAGAAAAAAATTATTAAGACCAGAGGCAACACCTGGAAATGCAGTTTTTAATGCTGGGGCATTTTTTAGTGCATCTGGTTCACTCCACTCCTGTGTCCTTGGCGAAAATATTCTAGATATTAAGAATGAGAAGGAATCAATGATTAAAGGAAATTCAGCTTTTAGCTTGGCAAACAGCAGCAGCTCTTATTCTGCTGGTGTGCTGAATACAGTGATGTAGACATAATTCCATGCAAAAATTTTGCTAGAGAAGCAATTGAGATTAAAGGTTGATAAGACAAGAAAGTTAGGTGTTAATAGGAGGTGAATGGAGCAAGAAATCCAGGCATTAATAATTCTTGTACTATGTGGACTACTGGCCAAGTGACAAAGGCTATTAAGGCACGTCAGTACTCACACACAAAGTTAAAAAAACCCCCAACACACATGCAAAAAATAAAAGAGCTGTATGAGTTTTGTGTTGGGAGAACGAGCTGAACTTAACACAGGTATACAGTGCTAAGAAGATTTTCCAGAAAAATTAAGTAAAATTTGGCGCAATCCAACTGAATTAAATAAATATTTATTGTAATTTTAACAAGGCTAAGAAAAAGCAGGTTAGTAGATGAGATTATTTAGTCATTGCAGTTGATTTACTTTGGAGGGCATTTGCCTTCATGAAGTCTTAAAAGGCAGTTCCAAATTGCTGAGTTCAAAGCAGACATCCCTGTCAGCCCTATTGTACCCCATCCATTTTCCATAAGATGCAGGAAATTCTTCCAAGCTAAGTTTGGAACTCCTGTTTGTTGGATAGAAATGAATCTCAGTGAAGTTTCAAAACCAGAGACTGAAGGATCAAAAGCTCAGCATACAAGGTTAGTTTTTTTGAGAAAACAGTGTCAGACAAAGCTATGCTGGAAAACCAACCAGTTTTATGAATACTAACCCAATTCAAGTTATGTTCATGTGACATATGTCCTCTTGAGTTTATAAGAGGTTAAAATATTTAAGCATTTCATTTCTGTAGAATTTTTGTGTGTCTGGTATACTACAAGAAATAGCAGACTTCCCATTTATTACCAATAGCATTTCATTCATATATCATATCATATATCAGCTTGCCATTCAAACATATGAAAATAAAGCAAGTACATGCCAGAGCTTCACTCACCCAAACACTGAGCAGGCAGTAAAAATATTCTTAAAATATAAGCAACTTTGGAAACCAAAAGCATGCGTAAGGCAGTTAGTACAAACTTTCTATCATTTCTTCTGAGAGAACTAATGTTAGTCAAGAAATAGCATGCAGAAAGATATCCAGAAACAGAAAAAACCCATCATGTTTAAAGCCCGCTTCAAGTTTGGAAGCAATCTTGGTTTATTTCAGAGTAACACTCTCTCAAAGAGAAAGCTGTACCTAACTTGGGTTGAGCTGCAAATCTGAGTTATAAGATGCTCTGCTCTAAACCAGCTCTTTGCTGTTAATCCATATGGGAATTTATTTACCATCAGTCCAGCTCAGAGTCAGCTAAAAACACACATGGAGCGCAGTTAGATTTCTGAGCACAGAGGAGAGTTTTAAAACATAGTTTGAATAGCAGTATTGGTGTAATACCAATGTAGGGATCTGGAAATTCATGTTATAAAAGTTGCATAGAAAGTCAGCAGAGAAGTCTACACAGTCTTCAAGCAACATGATTAAAAGAGTTAAATGAACCCCTTCAGTTTCACTTTAAGACATACTGGGTTTCAGTTCTCATTTATAGATATTTCGGGAGAGAAATAGATTTTATGTATGTACATGTGTGTTTTAAAATAAGATTCAGATTAATACAAATCTTTTTTCTGGATTTTTTTGTTGTTGTTGTTCTAAAAGAGTGGTACCTGTATAATACTACTTTGTACCACTTAGAATTCAGATTGAGCTACTCCATGAATTACCCAAAGACTGTTTCCATATCATACTTAGTAGAAATCTATTGCTGATCTGGTTTTTCACTTAATCACCAGACCATGCAGTCTGTCTGCTCCCAACAGATCCAACATGAGAAAACAACTCATTTGAAAACAACTGACTTGATGGTACATTTGTCTGTGAAAGTAATTCTCTCAAGGAACAGTATTTGATTGCCATTTTAAAACTGAAAGATTGTTCTGGTTTTTTCCTTAAGGAAAAAAAAAATACTAACTAATCAGTAGCATTCTGAATGGAATACAGTAGTACTGTGGCATCATTTACTCCACATAGGCCATAACAAAATTTCTCTAAGAATTATCTGTTAGTGCCAGAAAGGCAGGCAAGTTTACTGTTAGCAAATCTAGTTAGTTGTGTTAGAAAGTGACTATACCCAAAAAACTCTTCTGAAAAGAATAATGTAATAGCTCACATTGCATTAGGGAGATCAAGAAAGAGAGATATTAATCTCTATCCAGTCATATGGTACAGAAAAGACAAAGCCGGTGGTCTGGGGGTTTTTGCACACGCATTTGTGTGTGCTTTCTAGCAATATCGGGGGAAAAAATCATCTTCTACCACTCTACTAAAAGAAAAATATTGGGCTGAAAGGTTCACATGAGAAACAAGCACTAACAAAGTCTTCTGGAAGTTTAACACACCATCTGAGCAGAACCAGGCAATCACACTACCTCCACCACTGCTGCCCCATCAGCTACGGATCACAGCTGGCCCATTTCCTTAGGTTAGTTGATTTTTGAAGCAAAAAGACTAACACCAGGATCCCAGTGCAAGCTACTAAGGGGGGAAAAGCCACAAGCAGAGATCTCTGTATCACCAAGCCCTTTTTTCCCTTCCCATTCAGCTCTGGAGACCGAGGCTCTCCAGTCACATCTTACCTTCTTCAGAAGTTACAAAGAGTTACAAACAGACCCACTCTTTCGGTGCTTGTAACACACTCCTGGCTTGATCGCTCAGCTGAATTAGGCCATTGTAGTCATCTGGTGCATACTACAGTACAAGTGTGACATGGGACAATCAGCAAGAGAAGGAACAGTCTGGCACAGCAAGCCACACAGACCATCATTTGCAACCACAATTAAGAGCATCAGTTATAATAACTGGCAGGAGACACTGAATTGGACAGAAACTATATTTATGCAAGATAAAAAAATACATCAATTGTATTACTGGTTGTAGAAATAAAGTAAATGCTTGTGGGGAATATTCTAAACTATTTGAACTGTTCCTTATCAAGGAAGGGAAATAGACCATGAAGTGCTCCTTTGTCCCTTCTACTCATGAGATGGCAGCACCAGGTAACCAAACTTTTAAGTTTTCATAAGCACAATCATGTACCCAGTAATGGCTCTCACTGCGACAGATGAGCCTCTTCCAGCCTGCACACTGAAATGGGGAATTAGAATAATCGTATGGATCTCATTCAGATATTTTATGCACTCATGGAAATACGCTGCAGCTTCTCTAGGGCAGAGTGACAAACACTTGAGCTGCAGATAATACTTGTACTACATAGACTACACCAATGTAATAAAAGAAAATCAGTGCCCTGGCATGAATGCATTGACAAGGTAAAGTAGCATTTTTGGTAGTATAGTATATTTCTGCATTGGAAAAAGAAATAAACTACACAGTGTAACTGCATCATGATAGATTTGTAGAAGTAGTATATTAAAATAAAAATAGTGACTGTACATAACAGGCACACCAACAAATTAGAACAAAAACCTCACATGCGAATCAGATCTAAGAATTATTTGAGATCCTGAATCTGAACAGTAATCACTCATACTATTGGCTTGGTACAAATATGACATACATAGTCAGAAAATACATCTTGGGGAATACGAAACATTGTTCTTAGCACAAAACCTTTCCAAAGCACATATCCTGGAAAGGGACCAAGCATTCTTACACATGCTGCAAACACTGCTTGAGTGGCTCCTATAATCCAGAAGACAAGAGTGTTTATCATAACCTGAGTTGTAGAATATCTTTTCAGTGGCAAGAAGAGTTTCCTGTTTCCCCCCAGATGGACTACCACTAATGGTTTTGCACTAACACTTTAGATGATTGCCAAATGCACACAATGTAGATTTCCTATGCTGCCTTTTCTTTGATATTTCTATCATACAAAAAGTCTCCTGCCAGCTTAGGGAGAAAAGGGTATTATATTTGGGCATACAGGACATGTATCCATCCAAAGGGAAGTTGAAAAGAAAAATACCAACCATCACAGGATACACCTTCCACAGAAAACAATAACCAAGAGCCCAGAGAACATAAAAGAAAAGAACCCCCCAGAATTTTACTACTGAATTCTAGCCACCTTCACATCTAAACCCATGCCATTAAGTAAAAGACAAATATAAGAAGTATTTTCTAGATAGTCTCTGCCAGGGCAACCAGACCGTGCAAATATTAGATTTATCAGTTCCCAGACCTGCCCTTGAAACAAACCTACAAAATGTAAGTTTACTGTTTGGAAGGAATGTCTCAAGATAGTACATACTTTAGATTATCAGTAGATGTACAGTAGGCAAAGTTCTACACTCTTACTCTTGTAAGGGACAGTATTTCAAAGGTTACACTTGAAGTGCAATAAACAATGTGGAAAACATGAAAGTTGGAAAAATATCCTGCACAGAAATGTCAAAGTTGACAGAGCTTAGACAAAGATCTAAAGAAAGTGAAAAAGAAAGAAGAAAATAAATTCATCAAAAGACCTAGAAATAAAAGTAGCTTCTTATCACAAGGATAAGTAAGAGACTGCACTCAATTAAAACAAGCTGTAGAACAGTAAATTCTTCAAATGAAATGAAAACTACCCTAACTTGCCTAAGTACATAATTGTGAATCCTTCTGATTCTGTCTGCATTTCAGAACCCATAAGAACAAAACACAAACATCCAATCACACAGGACCAAACCAAGGGTAAACTGGTTAATAAAGACACAGTATACTATACTTTCTCCTTGAATTTTCTTTTTCTTCAAGCTATTTTATTTCTTTCTTCTTCTCTTACTAAGAGAAATATGGGACTGTCTTCCCCTCACAGACTGTGCACAGATTTAACCAGGTCACTAACCAGAAAGTCATTGATTTCCATTTCATTTTTGCAGTTCCTACAGTGAACATTCAAAGCTCAGTCTAAAAACAGCACATACAAAGCAATCTAGAGAAAATAACCCACTGCTAAAAAAAAAACCACCCCAGCATTAAAACTGGAAAGTATATTTAGACACACTCCAACTGGGAAAAAACAGGAGCAAAGAAAAGAAAAGGGAAATATCATAGGCAAAATGGTCAGTTCAGGACGGCAGCCACAATTCTAGCCCAAACTACCCATAAACTTTACAGCAGAATGGTCCCCAAAGGGAACTCTCAGACTCTGGAAAAAAGCCTAGCTGGACTAAGTCTGGAACACAGAATCAGATTTAATGGTAGGTAACTGCAACCTTTAGCACAAGAATCAGGAGAAATACCCTAAACTGGCTTTGCCCCTAAAAGTATATCAATTGTACCATAAGACTACCAATACAAACACCCACAGCACCTGAAAGCTCTGTGGAAGAGATACCACCTCAATGTTCTGTGTATCAGAGACTGAAACAAGTAATGCCTGTTCCCAAAAATACAGAGGGTGCAACTTTAGTCTCTTGCTTCAAGCGTGGGAGGCAACAGACAGAAACTGTAACCACTAATATATTGTTCCCAGTCTCACAGATGCTTTCTCCACAGGGGCAACATTTCCAGGTGGGAGATAAATTTAGGAATAAAGCAAAACAAGAAGCATGCTCTATTCTGAGAGTGTGGGGGTGAGCATCTAACAGTGTCTGTATTGCCACATGACTTCCAATACCAGTATGTGGGAATTCTTCCTCTACCACATCCCCTTTCCCTTCCCTATTGAGAAGGTGCAATGCCTAGGATTGGCAAGCAGATGATGGGGTATCCCCCTCTCAGACTACAAAGAATCAGATTTCAAAAGGAACCCAAAGGAAATAGAGAATACTTCTTTGTTTAAGCATGCATTTCAGAGAAAAAATCCCCTAATCCCTAAAAAGTCAGTAACAATGAAGTCTGCTGTCCTGATACAAGAGAGAAATGTCGTTAATGCCCTTGGAATCCATCCACCTCCCTTCACTTTCTTATTACTGTTTTAAGCACAAGTCACCCTCCTCCCCTCCAACAGCAAGCCTTAAATTCTGGGTCTCTGAAGCCTTGGAGGATTAATATACTGCATAAACTCTTTATAGCTACAGACAGAAGACACTTAAGCCCAGTACAGGTTTAAAGAACACTATTTATTTTAAGCTTTTCTTGTGTAGACACATGGACACCCAAAAAGAAGTCCCTACATTTCCATCGTAGCTTTTTCAGGAAATTCAGGGGGCTTTAAAAAAAGTTCAGATGGTGACCATGGCCCCTAAATCTTAGTAATCTTCTAGTTTGCTTTTTTTAAACTACTATAACTACACACAATCTACCTAAATAGCAAGTCTGCTTTCTAAGAACTAATCCACAGGGTCTTTTTGGCAGGCGTGAGTTCACTGCACATCATGCCAACCTCCAAGAAACTGGGCAAGTACTACTAAATGCAAGCTGAATCCTAGCCAAGACAACAGCTGTGAACTAGTTTTTGGTCAGCTAAGACTATGGGCACAGCTAAACTGCATCTGCTTTTACATTAAACTAACAGTTCTTGTCATGATACCAACTCTGTCACTATTTGCATTCTCATAAAAAAAAATTTTTAACACCCCACACCAACAACCCCCCCCCAAAAAAAACCCCAAACAAACAAACAAAACAAATCAAACAACAACAACAACAAAACCAAAAAAACAAAACAAAAAACCCCCAACCCCAAAAGAGTCAGTATTTGGAGACTGAAATATTTCTCATTGATTCATTTAGCAGCTAAATAGTAAAACCCATTAAGTATTTAGCCACTAAATAAAGAAAAATAAAAATACTTTAGTGAAAAATTTTGTTCTGCTATGCACCAACTTCACATTAATCCATCAAACTACTACCCTACTACTACTCTTGTTCATTCACTATTTACTAGAGTTCTCTCACTGCTTCTACAACTGTACAGTGATGGCCTAAAATAACACTGATGAGTTTTATTTTATTACTGTATTTTATTACTATATTTGCACCACTTCTTCCTCAAACTTTACCCCATATGATATGGAATATGAGTTATTTTTCTGAACTCCTGAAGAGTCTCCTCATAATCCCATCCATGGATCCCTTACTTCATAATGCCCAGAGACCAGGATCTGCTGAGCAGCTGGTAAATTGCACAGTGAGGGTTTTGTTGTTGTTTTGGTTATTTTGGGGTTTGTTGTTTTTTCAGTGTGGTTTTAGTTGGCTTGGGTTTTATTGTTGTTTTTTTAGTAATCCTTTAGTATTGGACTCAAATCAATGGCCCTATTGCTTTACAGTACAACTAAAAAGCAGTTTAATGCAAATTACTGAAACAGAGTACTAATACTAGCTCTTTTGAGGATTACAGTACACTACAATATTATACAGAAAGGTGATGGGGAAAATTACCATCTCCCTGATTTACTATTAAAATTCTTACCAAGTTTTCAATTGTTTAATCCAAGTTACAATAAATACATGCAAGCTGGAAGGAATTTTCACCAATAAAAACAAGAAAACAGAACTACAAGAAGAAATCGAGCTGCTGAAACACTAAACAAGAGGCTAATAGTAATAAAACTAAATGAAAATCAAAATGCTGATCTGCAGACTTTTAAATTATTTGTTTTTAGAAGCATGTACTGATGTTGAGACCAGCTTGTTGAAGCCCATGGTAGGCAAAGTCTATCTCTTAAGAGGCAGGTCTGGTATGAAAAGTGCTTTCACTTAAGTAGCAACATGTGCACACATGCAATATACACAGCCCATGAAGCCTGAAGGAAAAAACCAGAGGAGAATAAAGCAAGAACTAAAATTTAAACCCTGTTCCTTTCAGACAAGGACACAGAAAGACAAAAATCACCCTTCAATCTCAGCATCCCGATCTGGTTCCCATAATACCAACACTGAAGTCCATTGAATACCAACATCAATTAGTCATACAGAGATTAAAACCATGCCCAAACCACTGATGATTATTAAGGGCTCACTTTATGAACGAGCAGAAGCATCGTGCAATAAATCCTTGGGCAGCAGCAGAAAATGAAAAAACAATGTGAGGAAAGGGAAGAAAAAAAGAAAAAAAAGATTAGTTATTGCTCCAGAGATGTTATATTGTCCCATTACAGTAAGTCACCATCTCTTTTTCCCCTAAAGGAATGAATGAGTATAAAACTAGCATTACCACATGTGGGATTCCAAGAACAATTCAAAAGAATTCCTTGGTTCCTTTATGAGATTTTGAACCCGATCTCATTTGGACAACATCTTCTAAAGAAATCAAAGAAGTGACCAATTCAATAACAGTAACTGATGATGACAGGAGGTTGCAGGAGCAGAATATAGTTTTCACCTTGTGGCAAAATTTCTGTTCATCTAACCATTTAATTATGCAATACAAACACCAGGAACTGCTCTCCAAATGCAGGAACGAGGAAAAGGGCAAACTGAGCACCAGACACGAAGTCCAGATTCACTAAACTGAAGATTTAGTGAAAGGTAGAGATGCTTGAGATTGTCATTGACTTGTTCAATTCACAGAGTGGTTGAGGCCACATTTTTCAAAGGTGCAGTTACACTTCTAGCTGAATTTCAATTTAGCAAATAAGCTCCCCACCCTAAGGCTTTAATATATCCACCATCTAGTCATCAAAAACCCCCATCAGTAGAAAACAACTAAAAGGCAAAATATTGATGGCTAAACAATAGGATGAACGATTATTACTTGTCTGGACATCATGGAAGCCACAAATAACTGAACTTGGTTTGAACTCTGGAAATATCTGTGGAAGAAAAGCCCTGTTCGTCAAAATTCACCACACTTTTTATGTGACAATCTTTTTCCACTGAAAAACTGAGTATGCAAAACTGCTTTCAAAACATAAATGTAACATTCAAAAAGAAGACACAAAAGATAGGGCACTGCATCTTTCAAAGACTCAAAACTTGGAACATACACATTTAAGCATCTGTTCTCAGTCTACATTCATTTACAACCAGACATCTGGCTCAGCAAATTAAAGCTCATTGTCTTTTAAGAATCTTAAGGTAAAAAAAAAAGAAATAAAAAAAGAAAACATACCATGCCTGAATGTTTCCTATTAACTCTAGCAATATCACTGTTATCCAACTTACAGAATGTTGAAGGACAAACATGCAAAACCCGTTGCCTTTTAACACAAATCACTTGCAGTGGTTTGAGAGCCACAAAGAGGATTTTAGGTCAGGGCTTCCAAGTAGTACCCAAAAGGGCAGAGTTGGTAGCTGTGTAAGTGGTGCTACCCACAGGAGTTAAATACTCACCAGAATACACCATATTCAATTATCTTTCCTTTTAGCAAACATGTTATGACAAAACAGGGATATAGATACAATATCCTCTGAGTCAAAAGGCAGAAGACATGGAAAGAGCCATTCCATGAATTCAAATAAGTGCTGCTGGAAAATTATGTTTGTAGATGGTGCCTTTTTTTTTTTAAACTTATCAAGAAGGTAAGTTTCTGTTCACACACTTGAGAGCATTCCATCAGTCCATACAGACTGAAGTTACCTATAGTATATTTGCTATCAATATAGACAGCTTGGATAATACAGATTTCCTTCAGTTTGCAATGTAATACAGCTTTAATGAAAGATATTCTTGCGTGTAACCAAAATAAATTAGCACTTCAAACAGTGTTTGACTGAGACATCTGTCTCTCTCCCTTTCCAAGTCACCACACCCAGCTCACAGCTCTCTGTACTACAAATCTGCAAACTGTAAGTGTTGAAGGTCAAACACTGACCCTACCAAAAGGCTTCCACCATCAAGTGGCCACGACTGAAAACTTTTGGCAGCCCCCACTTTCCTGTGCCAGGCCCTTTGCAGCCCCACTCACACTGGGGCTCTGAGGTCTTCAAACTCAAACCCCAAACCCAGACACCAAATCACTGCTTCCAAATTAGGATTTGTTTGTTTAATAAGAAGCAAGGCAAATCGTGTGCTACACTTCAGTCTGCCAGTTAAATATACAACATGCAGCTTGCACACTTGTTTGGCAATTTCCAAAAGCACTCACTTGCTCAGTTTGATCTCCACTGATCAATTCCCAGAGGTCCAAATATCTCTAGGAGAGGTACTGCATACTAACCTGGTACCCCTGGAAGAAACTGAGTATCTCCTTCATTCCTGTGTTATATGGCAAGCCCTGCATCCGGACTAAGGCTCCAGGCTGGGGCAGGATTGGAGTGTGGGTTGCAGTGGCAGCAGCAGCCACAGCTCCTGGAGGAGCTGCAATGTACCCCACCGTGGTAGGAGATACTGGAGGACTGAAAGAGAAAGAGGAAACAAAATTGTTATGAAAACCAGTAACTGGTTCTACTACTCAGAATAGGCAAAGATGAAACTGAAAATTTAGATTTGAAAATAAACCCAAATCCCACAGAAAAACAAACAGCCCTGATGTGGATGGTTTTGTGGACTTTCTTAATTTCTCGGAAGCATCTCAATCTATTTTTAAAGAAGTGAAGGAAAATAGCTAACATTTGTTGCTAAAGACATAAGGAGCGGCATTTGTTATTTCACAGGGGAGTAGAAAAAAGTAGCTGCAGATGACTTGTTTTAAGATCATTAATAAAAAAAAAGAAATAAAGGAGAAGGGTGTGTCATAGTATGAAATGGAGGCAAACACCCAAACCTGGCATTTTTGACCCACAAAATAGTGAGTAATTAGCATCTCCATCTCTAGTCACGGCCCATCTAGCAAATTACCAGATAGTCAAGCCAGCAAGTGTAACAAGCCTAGGAACTATCAGTGAACAAGCTATTTCCCCACAACTCATGTACCAGACTTCAGTGACTCATGCTGATACCATCTGTGGGAAGGGAAAAGGGGGAGAGCGGCTTTGCTTTCACATGTAAAAATGTTCTTTGGTCTCACTGATATACAAAAGTATACACCTATGAGGAGTCTTTCAGTATGAAAACAGTACTGTAAGTAAAAGAACAAACTAAGACATGAGGGTAGAGGAATGTAGTGACACAGCTTCTCTTTTGGCCAAGAATAGAACTGCCTTGATGCCTTGATGACATTGTCCCAGCGTCAAAAAACCCCTGTTAAATATTACGCCAACGTTATCATGAGATTCAAGCAGAGCCTACAGAGGAGATGAATCCCATTACAAGGCAACAGAGAAACAGTTAAAATGGTTTCTGCCTCTGCTGCTGAACATCAAGTTCCCAGGACTACCTACACCAGAAGTACAAATTTAAGAGCCATTCACAGGTGACCACACAGTCACCTACTGCACTGGGACGAGAGGTTAAGAGAAGCAGTGAAATCTCGGGGTTACCTGGGATAGTAAGCTGTGTAATTCATGTAAAGCTGAGCAGCCTGGGCTGGGTAGTAGGTAACAGTTGGAGGAGCAGCTGTGGAGGCCTGGGGTGTCCTGGTGGTTGGCAAGAGGGCTTGTGGCTGGTAAAGCGCTGCTGCCTCTGCTGGGATCACAGCTGCTGTTTGGAAAGCTGCATAAGCTGGTGGAGAAAGACCTAAAACCAAACCAGGACACAGCACCAAAAAGCAATCAGAATGAAGAACTCTCAGATGAATAATTCCTCTCCTACAGCAATGTGATTAAAACCTGGGCATGAATGATGAACACTTGAGCAAAGACTGCTCTCTAGCTTCTTCCCTGGAGACCTTTGTTACATTGCCATGAATGACAACTGGGGCATTTGGAATGAGTAATTCCTAAAAGTTCATAACTCCTAGAGCTGAGCAGCCTTGTCTATATGTAAATGGAAAGTCGGGAACTTCAGAGTTATTAAAAGAAAGCATAAAGCCATGTGCATAGAGAAAGCAGGCGTGCACACCAACACACCCTCATGTTTTTTCTAACAGAAGTTGTACTCTGTGGGACAAAAGTACTGTAATAGTAGCTACACATGGGCATCCATAACTGTTGACCATGAGACTTCATATATAAGCTTCCTGCGACTTCAAAAAGTATTTTTAGGATATAGCAAATGGAAGGGAGAATAGATCACTAGTCTGATGCATTTTGATGAACAAATACCTAATTTGTACAGGAACATTAAACTTGGCTTGGTGTGCAGTCAGATTGGTTTTATATACTATATTTGGCAGCTTTTTACTATTTTGCAAATACATATCAGTATCTGCTTTGTGATTTGGTAATGAGACTAATTAGAACAGTACAGTAAAGTTCCATTATAGTTCCTCAGTAAGGTTCACTGTAATCTTAAAATAAAAAAATGAAAATACATCCAACTTCCCCACTCTATGGTTGGTTAGTATATAATTCCAGTGGGTGTTTTCCTTCAAAAATAAGCCCAAAGAGTACCTTCTCAATGCTCTGAGGCAAGACAGCAAGAGCACTCATCGGCAGCTAGAATACAGAACTTCACCCCATTTTAAAAATGCCTCTCATTCCAAGTAGGTTTCACTACAGGCAAGTCTACTGCAGAGCTCAGAAGAACAGTACACCCATAAAAAGCAAAGTGTGCAACAATTTCACTGGCAAGGCCTTGCTGCCCTCCACTCACCACCGAAAATACAATAAAAATGCCTCTGATCAGTCCCATTATTGCCCAAAGGGAACAATTCCAATCTTAGCATGTACATGGATGATTATTAATCATGGCAAAACCCGAGTCAAAAGGTGAAAGGCCACAAAGCTTCAGCACCTACCACATATCAGCCTTTAGCAGCAGAGAGCAGAAGAATTGGAGACTTACATGGTAACTTACATGGCGGTGGGGATAAGCCACTACGATTTAAAGTGCCACCCATTAAAACAAAGTTCATCTCCTCTCCTGAACACTGGAATACTTCCACATAACGGTCCTTCATCATTTTTTTGTGACATTTTTGAGCCACCATAAAGGCTTTGTCAGCAGATTTCATTTGGATAAAAGCATCACCTGACGGTCGTCCCTAGGGGAGGCGGGGAAATAATTGCACGTCAATCTGTTATTAAATCACCCAGATCACAAGAAATGCAGAAAGGAGTAAGATCAAACATCTACTGAAAGCCTGTATCGTTATTCCTTCTCTGGCACTAATGACTCACAACTCAACAATTCTTTTTAGAAGCAGAAAAATCAAGACTTATGCAACAAGTGCCCAGTTAATACAATGCCACTTCAGTCCTCTGCAGAAAGAAACAGAGAATCATGTAGCGTGGAAAAAAAATTTGGAGGTCTCTAATCCAAAGGCTGTTCAAAGCAGGACTAACTTTCAAGTTACATGAGGCCACTCATGGCCTTCTCTACTTGAAATCTGAGCATCTCCAGGGATGGAGATTCCATATCACCTCTGGAAGCCTGTTCAGGTGCTTAGCTAATTTCTCATTGTGATTTTATTTTTTCCTTTTCACCCAGCTGGAATTTTCTTTGATGCAGTTTACTCACACTGTCTCTTATTCTTTTGCTGTGAAGCCCTAAGAAGAGCCTGGCTTTGCCTGCCCTAGAACTACTTTCGAGGTAACAGTACAACAGCACAAAGTTCCAAATCCTTAGTAAAGTCCACAGCTACATCAGAAATTGATTTCCAGGTCTGAATTTCTGCAGTCTGACAGATATACCTGTCTGTATAAAATACTAAAAACTTCCTTAACAACAACAAAAAAAAAACAACCAAAAAACCAAAAAAACACTAAACAAATATAGTAGATCTCTTTCATTTGTTTTCTTTAATACCTCAGTATTTCTGTCATTAAAGAGTTTATTTTTAACACAAGACAACAGGGAAAATATATGTCTATGATCACACCATTAAAACATACCTAAACCACAATTTTTAATTATTGACTTCTTCTAAAGCCTGAGCAATCACTAATCAAGTTAGAAAAACCTAATTTTGACACAAAGACCACTCAAACAACACAGCAGGAACCCTGAAGCTGACAGAGCAGCTATGCCATCTAAGAGGAGACATTTCTGTTGTATCTTCAGCCTCTGGCTGAACCATGAGGGCTTATTTAAACAGCCTCCAGGATAAGGTTATCATTCAGAGAACAAGCTTCATCCTCCCCAGGCTGATGCATACATACAGAGAGAGAAAAGCAAGGTTGCATGTAAAATGGCAAGAGAAAAGAGGCAAAGACAGACAAAGAGAACATTGTATTTTCCCAAGGTTAGAGAAGACTAAAGCACAGCCAAGATCAGGTAAGCTGCCCTGACTTCTAACCTGTTCAGTCACTGCAAAGTTACTCCTCCCATGCAAAATGCTGTTACCTGCTGATTAAGGACCATGTGAACTCCATGGGGCTTGATATCACCTGTAGCATCTCCCATAAATTCCAAGATGTCATCAATGCCAGCAGTGTAAGGAAGACCTCTGAGCCGGACACAGTCACGGATGCTGCCCGTGGCAATGGTGTATGGTGGGGGTATGACTGGAATGATGGGAGTTGGAAGAGTTGGAATAAGAGGTGTTGACATGTATCGATTAAGTACCTGTTGGCAAAAAACCCACAGAAACGGACATTTACAATCATCTGTCTGAATACAGAGCAATTGTCACAATACTATTTCCAACATCAGAGAAAAATATCCCTTCTTACACCAAATTACTGCAGTTAGTTTCCTGTAGGGCGTATGAAAGTTTCAAACTCAGAAGGGGAGAGGGAAAGGCTAAAAAATTCAATGTGTTAGACCCTAATAATATACTTTTCTAATGTCAATATAAAAAAAGTTAAAATCCAACTACAGTTTATAGTATCCCAAAAAGGAACATCTGAAATCACATCTGTGCTAATAAACCGGTATTGCCACATACAGTTCTTAGTTAAACCAGGGTAAATTAAAACCAGTCATTTTAAAAGAACCGAGACCTGAAATAGCTGGAAAGTAAAAGCACTAATTCTAATTTATTCTAAAACCTGATTTGTTAAGTGAGTGTGCTTATTTGTTTAACCCCAGTGCTCATCTCCAAGTACAGAGTTTATGAGGAAAAAATAAAGATAAGAATATAAGAGACTTTGATCTCACATTTTCTCTTGACTCATTTCCAAATGGCAAAGGGAACATATGACACATGTTGGGGCTTACTGCTGAAAAACATTTTTACTGATCATTATCACAAATAAACACATTCTACTGAAAGAGGTATCAAAAAACAGGTTACAAAGCTTAGGGAGTTTGTTTCAAGAATCTCCTTGTAGCACATTTCAGGCCAGAAATCTCTCTCATTTTTGTGGAGAATATTGCAATTACTTTGTACTAACATTAAGTAGATGAGAGCTGGCTTTACTTCTTGCAATTACTCAAAGAAGTAGCTTGTAATTTCCTAAGAAATAATCTCTTGCCTAAGCAGCAAAAAAGTTCAGGTGTCAGCCTAGACAGCTGTCATAGTGGAAGAAGTAATGACATATTGGTAGAATATAAGTTATATCCAGGTCTCCCTACAAAAAGTGGAAGCAGAGACTTGGTCGCTGTGACAGAGTGATTTTGTTCCTCAGAGGATTTTGCTTCATTCTCTCTCAGGAGGGAAGCTGTGTGGGAGGGGGAAATGCCATTTCCCAATCTTCACAACACACAGATCAGATTCTTGGCTGTTGTAATACCCATATCACAGCAGTAGCAATGGGTCTAGAAGTGTGGATATTCATTCCCTTGCCCAATCCCTTCGACAGAGAGATTTCCCTGTCACATAGGTTGAAACAGAACTGTATTACATTTTTATAGCCAGTGGTTATGCAAAGACTAGACCAAATCTAATAGTGGTTCCCTTTGGAGCCACTTATATTCTGTGTCAGGAAAAAAACCCCATTATGTGATGTTTTTCATAGGGACAAGCTGCTGGTGACAAAATAAAATGGTTTTATCCATTTAAGAAGGTAATGATAGGAACCAGTGAAGGATAGGGAAAAAGTGAAATATATTACCTCAGGAAAAAAAAAAAATTTCACTTCCTTTCACCAAAAAATCAGATACATCCTCTTAATTCTTAGTTTCCAAGAAAGCATTGTAGAAATCGCTCATTTTATGCACTCAGGTTTGGATTTAATATTAGAAATTCTGTACATGGAGACCAGAATTTAAAGACAATAGTGCAGATTTTTAAGAAGCATTACTACAATACTATCAATCTACTATGTTTTTAGAATTATTTTTGTGATTTCAGTCAACCTCTATGGAGAATAAAATTATGCAATGATTTTTACTTCATGGTCTAGGGCATAGTAAAAAAAAACCCAAACCCAAGCAGTGGCAGCTTAAAAAAACCCAAAACAAGCAACCATCCAAACTAACAAAACGAGCAAAACCAGTGCTGCACTATTTTCCATGCCCATTAGGAAACATGTATTTGCCTTCCTTGACAATTTTCATATAACAAACATTCATGATTGACTACAACATATTTGTGTGCAAGTGTTAGAAGAAATGTTTTAACTGTTAAGTTTTGAGTCTCACAACCAATAGTTACAACCTGTTGGACCTCTGCTGCTGTGCTCCTGAAGAGTTCAATGTAACGTTTTCCAAGTATTTCTTTGTGCTTTTTAAGTGCATTCTGTGCATATTCTTCACAGGAAAATAACACAAATGCATCTCCTGTGGGCCTGCCATCTGGGTACTTGACAAAGAGAAGTCCCTCTTTCCCTCCTGTGACTGGGCACTCTGGCCCCAGGAACCCCAAGACATCTTCCTGAGTAGCAGTGAATGGAAGGCCTCTCATCCGGATGATAACTTGATTCTCCTTGGATAAGAACTGGGCCACTTCATTGGAGGTGCCTGGTAGAAAGATAACAGCACATGGTCAGCCAGGAACATATGGGCAGTGCTGGGCACTCGATTCCAGAGGATGCAGCAGCAGCGAAGCATTAAGGAAGAACACAGGAGGTGAGTAGCCAGCAACAAACCCAGAGAAGACCTAAGACACTATTAACTTTCAGCAATATCTTTTGAGGGGGAAATCTCTTACTCTGCAAGTGTTTCATATTTTAATGAAATTGGAACAAAGATGAGATTACTGTGAATTGATACAAGATATACAGATGCTTCCACTGCAAAGGCTGGTCTTCCTCCCAAGACCTGTCTATGAACATCACAGCTCAAATGCTCACATCTCAGTTTCAACCACGTGAAAACAGAACTTGACAGGGTCAAATACTCTTGGAAGGCAAAACAGGAAAAGCTACTTTGTTATCCATTTGCATCCTCAGTCAAGGAACAAAAAAAAAAAAGAACTAGAACAACATTCCTATGAAATTAAGTAATCACACTGAACTCCAGCATCACTTACCTCCTGCAATTTTTAAGAATTCTTCTCCAGTTGCTTTGTAAACCTTCAAAAGAAAGAACAAAAAAAACCCACATGAAAATCACAATGTTCAACTTTAAACCACACTCTTTCACAAACAAGAGAATTGTGTTTTGGTACTTTGAGCAAAACAGAAGTGCAGTTTGGTTTTTAAATGAGAACATAGACTAAAATATTCGGCTTTCTCTCCAAATATTTGTTTCAAGTCACAACTTTTTACCTCAATGTATCTGCTACCCATATGATGCTTGTGCCTTTCCAGGGCAAGGTCTCTCTGTTCAGAATTGACAAACCGAACCAAAGCCTCCCCATTTCTTCTTCCTTGAGAATTCAGACACAGAGCCACACCACCTCTGGAAGATAAAGACAACAAATGTAAGCTTAGTCTGAAACTTTAATATATTTAATAAATAATTGTGTAAGAATAGTAAAGGAATCAGACTTTAACACAAAGGTTACAGATTGAAAAAGAAATTGCTACTATCCACAATTTATTTCATTTTTGTTGTAACACAATTATACTTTAAAATCTGCTTCACTGAGATCATGGATCTCATGTTGTTCACCGTTTTCTCAACTCCCATGAAGATGCAAATTTGTCCTTCCTATTATCTCAGACAGGCACATTTGAATTTCCTCATCATTCCATATAAAAAAATTATATTTTCTCAGTGTTGGAGATCTGGAATTAAGTGACAGGTATGCTAAATAAACTCACTCTCTTTTCATATATATATATATATACACACACACATCTGTACACAGGTATACACACAAGTCATGAAAATTTCTTTCAAACAGTACTTGGAAATTTCTAAATCTGGCCTGTTTAGGAGGTATAGAAGAACAATAAAGAGTTGGCACAAAATTAAAGCTTTTTTCATATCTTGGCCTCTGCTTTGATTAATGCAATAGGAGTTTCTCCCTTTAGATACTATAAATAAATGAATGCATGTTGGTTTTCAATTGGTAAGTCTCTTTTTCTTCTTCACACATTTCAAACCTTTCTTGCACACCTAAGGCTGGTAAACTTGTTCAGTTGTCATGACCACAGTGTGGGAAGGGGTCAAGTAGGGAAAGACTGAAGGACTCTAGTGGGGAGTGTGGGGGATGTGTGTTAAACAAATATTAAAGGAACTTGCTATTAAAGGCAAAGTGATAACGCAAGGCAAATTCTCCTTATCTTACTTGGCAATGTTGAGTCCTTTGAAAAATCGAGCGATATCCTGGTCTGAAGACTGCCATGGCAAACCTCTGGCACGTATGACTGTCTCACTGTCCACAGTTTCGGATTTACTACTGCATAGAAAGAAGGGGGAAAAAAAAAAAAGCCAAAGAAAGCTTTAATCCTTTAATCTAGGTTTTCCAATATTTTACCAAATGTCAGATTGCAACTAATTGAATTGTAAATTGGGAGCATTTTTTCCTCTTGAGACTCTTTTATCTCCATTATTCCTTTCAACAAAGAAAGGGAAGATAACTTGGAAAATTCATTTATATCTACAACATTGAAGATGCACAATGTTGTCACCACATTGCAGTTCCTTAAACAAAAAAATTGGAAAACTGCCTCAATGTAAGGTAATAAGGAACTGGATTAATTTTATTTAAAAGATCTAGCAATCCAAACAATACAAGTTACTTATGCCTAAGATATTTCATTGTCTGGTGACTGAAATGTATTTGTAAAGAACGAGCCATCCTGTTCCTTCCTTCCTTAACCCAACACCCAATTCAGCATGTAAAACCATTTTGGGAAGCACCACACAGCTCAGCTTATAGAGGGTGCACTGGCTATCAGCCCTGTTGACTTAGGGAAAGTTCACAAATATTTCTTCACCCTGAATAAGATAAGCCAGCCTTGCTGCCACGCAAAACAGAAGCAAGAGAACAAAGAGCATTTAACTTGCAGTGACTTTAAAGAGATGGACTAAAGTACAGCATTCAGCGTGCCAGCCAAAGTGTGTCTGCACTGGGGTGACTGCTGAGTACACTGTACTGTTCTCAGCAGCCAACCTGTTTTCACATGACCATGGGGAAATATTCACAAGCTTTCCTTGCTGTATACAAGACTCATCTTTGCTTGTAAACAACCGTGACAAGTGCACTTACCAAGGACCTGTTTCATACTTGTATTTCACAGTTTCAGGCTCAGTAAATACGTGATCTGTGACAAAACAGGAAGTTTAAATATAACCAGGGTCAGAGACTACTTAAGAATGACAGTACTACTGCCAATTCTTTCAGAAAAGAAAGATTTCAGCATTCAGTATAAATAATTAACTTACTACAACCTTCTGAGAGCATGCTGAAAATGATAGCCACCATGGTCTTCACTTGCCACACACCAAAGTCCTCCTCCGCTTCATCTGTCCCTAAGCCTAGATCTAAACAGGTGATTATAGAAAATAACAGACTTGCACAATCCTTTGCAAACAAGTCATAAGGCTTTCATGATATTAACACAAAACTAGTAATCAAATGTACTGGTCTTAGCGGGGACATGTGACTATTAGACACAGTACTCTGTTCATAAACTGGATTCACTTTAACAGTCAACAGTTTGAAAACTATTGAGAGCTTACATAATTTCAGTGTTAATAGTTCAAAAAAGAAAAAGCTGAGTAAGTTCCTATCACTTTAAACATAACCCAACTTTAATCCCATTCAGATGGGCCACAACAATCCTTTTAATTTTAATTTAGATGTAGAGTACTGTTTTGGTTTTGTTTTTGCTTTATTTTAAACTCACTTCAGTTAGGATCATGCAAGGTAACTATTATCTGCAAACAGTGGGAACTTGCAGGCCAGCTGGTGCTGAAAAGCCCCACTGACAGCTCAGCTTTTCCTTTAAGATCAAGTACCAATGCAAATGATGCTTTTATTTATTTACTAATAAATTTAGTAAATTTACTAGTTTACTAGTAGTTTTTAGTAGATTTAGTTAATTCAGTAAATTTACTAAATATGGTTTAGAAATCAGTTATATTCAATTTGGGAAAAAAAAAATTACAAGCAGAGCCACTCCCCTGACACACACAAGTAGACATTCCTTTCACTTCACCTGTGAGTTTTTAAAACCCACATCTTGTTTTATTTTTCTAAACTCTGTGACAATCACAGACATAAAACTTCAGGAAGCTTAACTGATTGTTGTATAAAAGCTGCAGCAAAAGGATACATTCTGCCATGGTCTTGATAGTCTGATCTTTCACGGCGGCTGAACTAGGGTAGCAAGAGTGAAATTCTTTGCGCAGATCGTAAAAGGAATAGAAGCAGTCTGACAGCAGGAAGTTCTACAAGGAAGGCAAAAATGTTTGTTTTGTACACACTATCCTTTCGAATGTCAGTTAATACTTTTGAACTGAATGAGGCACTCTCAAAAATCACATAGCTGCACGTCACCAGCTTGTCTGTGACGGAACAGTTTGGTTCCTTTGTAACAGTTCAAATTCCATAATTCTACAGAATTGGATCTCTACATGAACAAAGTCAAATAGCCTCTGGGAGTCAGACCCATGCAAAACAGCTGGAGAGGATGGCTGGGGAAAAAAAATTTAAAATATCTAGGCTTTGCTGTTTAATTCCCATTTTGGACACTCTTATTTTTTCTTTTGCGGCTACACTGAAAAGCAGAATTGTACCAAACCGTAACGACAAATTTTAAATAACTATTGTTACAGAATACAAAATATCTTTCAGCAACTTTCAAAAAAAAAACAAAAAACCTACAACTGGCCAGCTCCTTCCATGTCAGCAGCTCTTATTCTTGTGGGTTTCCTGCAGACCCTGCTAAACCAGCAAACTCAAGAGCCACCACCTTGCACAAAGGCAAGGTTCTCCTCCCTGTGCATGACAGGCTGCTCTAAACCCTCCACAAACGTGGAGTAGAAACTGCTGCTTCATGTGGGAGTAGCAATAAGCTGCAGCTCTGTTTCCCACTGAATAAATGCAAATGGAGAACCACTGCCAGGCCACATCACTGCCTGTGTGCTTACCCTCCACAGGACACTGGTTTAACACAAGCCTAAGCAAAGCAATAGCTCTCCATCACTTCTGTTGAGGTTTGATCTGTACCTCTGTTTCCACTTCACACATGGAATTCAAAGTACTTCTATTGTTTCTATCTCTATCCTGCTCTTCCTGATTTTCCTCTTCCTTACGCTCATCTGGAGTCCAAGTAGTGTGGCTGACTTTCAAGAGTAAGTCCCTAAAATAACTACTCTGCTACTCAGGGTTGAGGTGGGGAGGGGATCATCTTCAATAGTCTTGGAATGCTCTAGTTCCCAACATGGAATTGTGTCACTCTCCTCCCAGTGCTCCACCTCTGCACCAGTTCTGATCTTGTACCTTCTTGGATGTTTCTGGGTGGAGAACTTGTCGAATGAGTAACTGGCCATCACTGCAGAGTGTGTAAGAGCTCCTTCCAAGTACTTTCAAGTCACTGGATACCAGCTGACTAAACTGGAAAATAAAGTGATAAATTTCATTGTACTGACTGATAGAGATACTTTCATGCACTTACCATTATTTCAGCATCTTTTTTTTTTTTTTAAAGAGATAAAGTAATTAAACAAGTTTTTGAAAAAAACATGATGGAGAACAGACATGGGCTCCTTATAAAAGTAGGCAAATAAACTGTATGCATTTGTGGAATAGAAAACAAGAACATCCAGAATGTAGTAAAAAGACTAATTTGGAAGATATGGCAGAATTATGAGTTCATATGAAAGGTGACTGTATTATACTGGTAATGTACAAAATCTGGACTAATTATAATTTAAGTTATGAAATATTTGAAAGAACTTTCAAGATCAATCCCATTACTGGTTTTGCAATACCCTTCCTTCACATATGGTGCCTTAGACTTTGGTTATTTCCTTAATAACTTATTTAACTTCAATAAGAAAAAAAGCTACCCATCAGGATTTACTAATGTTTCAAAATATATTAAGCAATACCAAACAAATAATGATCTAATACCTTCAAAAGTGAAATTATAATCAAGTCACCTTTGAACAAATAAAAGTTCTTTGTAGAGATACAGTGTTACAAATACTAGATTAAAAAAAATTATTCCCTACCTCTAGGATGGGTAACCCCCAGCAGATTAATTCTCAAGAGGAAAGGGCTCCAGCTATCTTGTTCACTGTTATTTTCCAGCCTTACATACATACCAGTTTCCAGCCTTTTATTTCTCTATACTAGTGTTGAATTCCTAGCTCATAATGGTCAACTAACATGTATAGTACCTACAAGTATTATATAAGTAAGCAGTAGCTTGTTAACTTTCGAGGGGACAAATATAATTATTCTAAGCTTCCCTCTTGACACTACTCCCTCCCAGGAAAGCATCACCTCACAAACAAAGCAATAATTACAATCATGATGCAGTTGCCACCCACTGCTCTCAGCAGCAGTTTATAACTCCAAAACAACCACCTCCAAAAACAAATTACAAGTTGACTTGAGACTCACACAATATCTTTGTGCTTTCTTTTAACCTATGTAGGGGGAGAAAAGAGAGGTGGTTTGTTTTATCATAATATGTGTGACACTTTACACCATAACAGTCTCTGCTTAGGAAAGATGATGTCCTAATGACCTGATCCCACAGCTACACAGAACTCACAGTATGAACAAGTGTTGCAGCACCTGCAGCCCAAAGGTAAGGCTCCACAAGGGAGAAATCATGTACTGAACATGATTGAGAAGAAGCAGAGACATGATTACCCAAGCTTTATTTCAAAATAACTGCCCAAACCAATCCAGATCCTTTTCTAGGCTTGGGCAGCTGACCAGAGTCCCACTACCATTTTGAGTTCAGAACCCTGTAGTAGTGGGTACTACACATAAAAACAGGGACCTGAGGGGCAGAACTGGGTAAGGAGGGGCACTCAGTTCAGCACCTTGTGTTAAGTTGCTTCATTTGCAGATATATTTACAGATATAGATAAGAATATAAAGTGAAGTTATTTAATAACAGAGAACATATGTGAAACTGTAAGAAGGGTGAATATCCTCCCAAAACAAAAAACCCTTATAGTGCAATCCTCTACACACTACCAAAACACACAAAAAGAACAAATACACCACACATAGGCAAAATAACTAACTCACTAAATAAAAATCAACCAACCCAAACTCTTGCAGATTCACAAAGCCCATTTCCTCCCAGAGAAACAGGTTGTGTTCCTACCACAAGGTGAAGTTTTGAAGAAGCTGAGGCTTTAAAGCAAGTTATTATTCAAGGATGATTTAAAGTCAGAAAATTGAGATCTGAGAGTGCTCAAAATACCTCAGTTGATGTGTAAACATCAGAAAAAGAAGAAAATGGACTCCAGAGGAACCACTTCAGAAAAGTAGTTCTGTGGATGGCCACAGTCACAGACCAACAACAAATATTCTCACCACAATAACACACATGAGGAGAATTGCCTTCTTACTAAATGCAGTAACTTATTAGTTTCTTTTTTAACTAATGGGCACAGTAAAGAGCAAATATTTGTAAAACGGGATTGGAAATGGTGATAGGGATCAGCCTCCAGAGGGTGCACAGGGATTCTTGCCAAAAGGAAGCGGAGTCTTATGGATGAAAAGTAATAAAACACTCCCCAAACCTTCAACTTTGTACCCTGTGCTTCTGAAGATGCTCAAGAGCCAATATAGAGAGTGCAGTTAGGGAGCTATTTTGATCAGATACAAGAAGAAATCCAACCCACACAATTTGAAGGAAGCAGCAAATGAAAGCAGCCTCCTGCTGTACATATAAAACCTAAGAACTGTAGCTCAAAAAGACTTTATCAAGTTAGAAAACAAAAGGAGAAGAACGTTTGCACAAGGGAGGAAATGCTCAGGTCAAATGGTGTAAGTCAAGTTAGTAAAAATCAAGACTGCTGCACTGAAACAGTTACATTTTTTTCAAGGTGGTGTTTCCCACACAACTTACAGCTGAAAAGACAACATAGATATTTTCAGAAGCCTGTACTGAGAAGATGCCAGAGTAGTAAAATATTGCATAAGGACACTGATAAGCCCAGTATTCCAAGTGTACTAAGGTTTGAAGAATTCCAAAGGATCAGCATTTGTTTTTACTTTTACCTAAGTAAAAATAAGTCTAAGTATTTGCACTGCATAATTATTAAATGTCAGTGATAACATTCAACATTGCAAACTCCTTTCCAATGGAACAATCAACATGTCAAAACAATTCTCTGTTTTTCTTACCAGATGCCAGCAGATTAAAGTGCCTTAGATAAATTGGCACAAGGTTGGCAGGCCTTGTTGAGAGCTTATTTAGAAACTTCTCTTTTAAAAACAGCCTGTTCGAAACTTTGGGGTGTACTGCTCCAGAAGAGGGCAAAAAGACTGTGGGAAGAACAGTCAGGAGACGTAAGCAATCCTTCCTTATCCAAAACAGCTTAACTATGGCATGGGTTAACTGAGGAGAGGAGGAGGGTAGCAGAGCGTGAAAGGGAAGATTCACCAGGATCAGAGCACAGGGCAAAACAGCCCCAGAAGAATGACAGATATTTGAGATTAGCCTGAAGTAGCTTCTTTCATCCACATGAGATGTCCCCTAATTCTGCAAAGGTTGAGCATGACAAGCATAGCTGTGGACCAGCTCTTGTTGCTATAGATTACACTGGACCCTCAAGTCTTTCAGGCAAAAGATACACGTCACACAGTCACACATGTGTCAAACGTATTAAAGCAACCAGGGCAGATGTGTTTGTAAAGCCACATTGTTCAGCATAACAAGCCACATCAGTTAAGCAAGTCAGCATTCCCGAGGAAAAGCCATCTTCAGCCTCCTTTCTTGCACCACAGATTTCAGGCAGCATTTCAAAAGACAGCCTTGAACAGGCATCCACCCAAATGTAGCAAGCTAAGGACAAGTTAAGACCAGCACCAGATCCACATTAGGTTTTTCTGTCTCACATGTTGAACAACCTGTCCACAACTCAGTCATTTCATAAATTCCATCCCCATCTCCTTCACTCCACTAATAAAAGCCCATCTGAGCTATTTACCTGCTGTCATTCATCTTCATGCTGCCTTTCAAGAATGCCCCCACTTCAGCAGGCAGTGCTACCCCACCTTAACGCTTCCCCCACCAAGCTCACACACCCTGTGTGCCCTGCTCATCTGCTCCTTTCACAGCAGTCACACACTGTTAATTACCTGTTTGCATCCTGCAGCCAGCCCTCATTTCAACTGCAAGAACCAGTATTAACATCACCCTCCACCTTTATTGCTTATTCCACCAGATCAGTCTCTCCAGTAAAGCTCTGATGAGTCATTCCATATTTAAAGGAGCACGTTCAATAATTCCATGCCGAGATTAAAAACTGAACAGAGAGAAGAAGAATCAAAGAAGCTGCTCTGTATATTTGCCTCCACAAAACCTAAAACAGTTCTTAGAGAAAAGGTGGTGAGAGGGACGGACAGACTTTGAACACCACTTTGAAAAACTGGCTAAACAGGATTTTGTTCATGTAGCTGAGAGTACAAAGAGACTGAAGAGACATGTTTTGCCAGCAGCAAAGCTGGATGAAAGCCAGCACAAGCTGCTGTGTTTTTTGCAAATGAATCCCAAGGGACTAAAATAACAGCCCCCTTCGTGTTGCCTTTAAATATCCTGAACTAAGATGTGGATCTTAGAGAAACAAGAAGATTCTTCATTAAGCTTTTTCTACAGTTATGATGCACGAAACACTAAAATAAACATCTGTCTATTTGGATATTCTCATTTCCCTTACTAAAAATAGCTCTCATCCTTGAGAAAGGCCACTGCATCTGCACTGTATCTGTGCCTGGCATGGTAATGAAACACTGAGATAATTCAGTCACAGAATGCACCCATGCTGTCAAACGGAACCATTTCTAAACCACCATGGTACTCTGGGGGATTGTCTCTTTAAATCACCTGTGAGAAGTAACAGCAAATTCAGCTGTCTCTTACTCATCTGATTTCCAGCAGCTCCTAGTGAGTCTTTAAAACAGGATCCTTTCCTTTAGTCATGCACAGAATTTCTCTTTTTTGCTTCTTTTGGCCAGACTGACCCATCACAGCTAAGACAAGACAAAATAATTCACAGAGCTTCAGAATTAAAGGCATCCTTGCAGTTTAACCAGGTCTGGAATGCCATGCTAAAGTATAACATAAAAATCCCAAAAATAGCTTAGCTTGTAGTCCACACTTAAGCTAGATGCGAATCTATTTTCAAGTAGAAAGATGAGTTATATTTATCAATATTCTTTGCACAAAAGATGGTCTTCACTGTGTAGGATCTGGTTTCAAATCAGTAGCATCAACAGGATGTTACTAAATTGCCCAGAGTTTACAATCTGGTGATTGCAGATGAATACATGGTTGTGGGATATGCCCAGCATCTCGGACCCCACCACCAGCTGTAATACATGGTCTACTTTCTGCCAGATCAGCAGCTCATTTTTACTTCCATGACATCTTTAGACTTGGGTGGGTGAACAGTTCATACCTGGTCCAGTCAAAATTGGAGACATGAGACAGAGGGATAGATGATATTTGATTTGGCTTAAAGCCTGTTGGAAGACTTTGAACAGGTTTAGCATTCTAGATTAGTGTTTTGTAAAAAAAACCCAAGCAAACAAAACAAAACAAAAGCCACCAAAACAAACAAAAACCCCCACACTAGAACTTTTTCAGGAACAATATCTTTTGGTCATTATTAAAAAGAAAACTTTCAGGAATAACTTAGAAGAAAAGTTATTTTGCCTCACTTAGGCCCTACATTCTGATATATTCCCTTGAGATTAAAAACCCCTCATATTACTAAAAGGAAATCATCTGAGAGAAAGTGAAAATAAGACTCCACTGATCTGTAAAGTACCCTGAGATGAAAAAAGTTTTATCTGAGGCACATAAATGTGCGCTGCTTACATCTCCTTTGCACAAACCTATGACTAAAGCCATACTGTTTATAACCATGGATGTTTTCCAGTCTAACTTGTATTAAAAAAAAAATCATCACTTACTAGACATTACTGCAATTCACAACATTAGAGCTTTAGACCCTCTTTTAGGTCTTTGGTGTGAGTCATTCTTTGCTTGTAGCATGGAGCATATAACAATGATCAGTCTTCTTTCAGCTTACAGCAGCATGGAAAACAAAGGATAATCTTCGAAAAGGTTTCTCTGAAGATTTTCTACTCCCAGTTCTGTTTCAACAGGCACTGCAGTTGTTGCCTCAAAGCCTGATTTTATGCTAAGTCCTCTACAGTTTATTCCAGAGAACACCCAAACCCAATTATACAGTTGAAGGTGCGGTTCCTGAAAAAAGATCTCCAGCAGTTGAACAATGAAAGAGGCTGCTGAGAGAAGTTGCAGATTCTTCATTGTTGAAGATATTAAAGACCCAAAGTGGCCATGGTCTTTGGCAGCCTGCTCAAGTATCCCTGCTTTCAGGGCTTGGGCTGGACAACATCTGTAGTTGCCTTCCAGCCTCAGCTGTTGTGTGACTCTCACATCTTTGGACTCTGTTTTGCCCATGCTGCAGCTCCACTAAAGATCAGGACACCAATGTCACCATGGTGTGCACATGAGGGGTGTTTGGGAAAGGACATGTTTTCTGGGATGGGGGGGAGGGGAAGCGAAGGAGATCAGAGTTGAGACACAGCCAAATCTCATTAACAGAACCTGTCTGCCACTAAAACAAAACAAGATTGGAGCACCTCTGAAAAACAACATCCAACATTTGGACATTGAAGTCTGTCTGAAGACTTAAAGTCTAATACAGCGTGAGAAAACTCAGGAGTGACAAACCATGGCTTTGGTATACAAAGCTTGCACACACATACACCACATCATGACATGTCAACCTATGGAAATATTTTCACTTGGACTTTGTGCCTCAGTTCCTACACCCATGAGGGTTTCACATTTATTTACAATACTCTCCATGGGCAGTTTTCTGCTCCTTCACTCTTCCAACCCTGGTGATAATGTCAGCCTTATCCATGCAATAGAGGAATTTAAAGCATGTCAATACTACTGGGAGGTGCACAGACTGCATTTCAGCACTATTTACAAGTATGATAACCCTTTATTGTGCTAGGTAACTTTTTAAACAGAGAATCCTATAGTAAGCCCTTGCCTTTGTTCATCAGTTAACTGATATTCCACATGGCTGATAATGGATACATGGTGACCTTGTACAGAAATTGCTATATGGGAAAAAAAGAAAGAAGTGTAAGCCCCAGTGTAGCCACAAGCTACAAATAACTTCTTTTCCCCTTCTAGCTAAATAGGGAAAAAGTTACTGTATTTAGATACCATTCAGACATAAACACGAAAAAAAATTGCCCCTTGGTTTTATTTCTTGGCAGGGCAAACATGCAGGAGATGACAGAGGCAGCCCAGGTCTATTCACCACAAATGTTCAAAAATAATATTGCCAGTTGATTTCTCCTATTAGGAGGAAGGCAATTATTTGCTCTACTGAACACTAAAGCCTGAGATTATTTAGTGGCTGCAGACTAGGCTGGGCAAAGCATGGGTTTCATTTCCAGCTTGCCAGAGAATTTAATTTTGCTCTATATAACCAGTCAAGTTACATATCACCTTATGCCTCTTGATGGCCTGTAAACTGCATTAAGTAACAGAACAAGTAATCAGTCACAAAGGCCACCATAAATGTACTCAAGAGAGATGGGTAGATAGTACTCAAAACCAGTTAAGAGTTTCCATCCATCTTTGGCATTTGCAAGTGTAAGAGCAAGTTTGCCCTACTAAGTCTCAAGGAGAGGCAGGATGTGGCACTGAGCTTCAAGCACTGTAGACTGTCTTCTCCTCAATTACATTATGCTGCTTCTTCTACCTGTTAATCTGCTGTCACTTTGCCTTCTTTCCTGAATAGAGGTCTAGACCAGGTACTGCACATCCTGCTGCTTCTCTGGCTGTTCTAAAGCAGTTTCCTCCACACCAGCTGCTCACATAGACAAGCTCCTGCTGTTGCCTCTCTCACAGAAAGAAACTAATTCTTTCTCACCCATGGCATGAGCCAAAGGTGACAACAGAGTCTCAACTAACCTATGCCTGGCATTCCGCCATGAAATTCCAATCACAAATCTTCAAAAGAAGTAGTACTTGAAAAACAAAGAATTATATTTTTAAATTTGTTTATGATATTCACTTTTATTTTTTAATTTGTTGGGAAGCTGAAGTTACCAGAAATAATACCACCTTGTCCTCTTCCTTGCTGTCATCTCACAGGTCACCACAAGTCTCTCAAGACAGAAAGGCCTATAGATACTTCTTATAATTACTGCAAGACTTCAAAGGAGAAAAATGGAAGGTATTCTTCAAGTTTATTGCATCCGTCCACGCAATAAAAGAAGAGCAAAATTCCTTTAAAATTCATTATACTCCTTCAGAATTAATAGAGGGACTTGCAACTTTAAACTGAGATGGTGAGAGTAGCCTACAGCTAATTTTCTGCATTAAAATAGGTCTGTTTAGTGTTGTTCAGCAACAGGTAGAACGTGAAATACAGAAACAGAGCAACAATTGTCATGGTTTGTCTGTCCAGTGAGTCTGTGGACCATAGAAAACAGACCATTGTGACTCAGGGCTGTGACAAACTGTCTTAAAGATGAAACTTCCACATTATTTCTTTCTGTGGTTCATTTTAATTGGGACTGGGTCTTTGTCCGACAAAGTAAACAATAGCTAACTAAATGCTTTAATTCTTCCTAGGAAAGAATGTGAACATCTAACCTTCTGCCACAACAAACATCTGTCCAAGCCATGCCACTTGAGCATTTTATGACCACTTTTGATTAATTATTTCTTAGATGTAAGTTTGCAACACCAGATTATTTGCATGCTTTCCAGCTATGGTATCTACAGCATCTAATTCAGGTAATGCATTAAGCATAAAAGGCAAGAGCATGGCTCAGGCCATCTGAATGTCACAGCAATCTGGTCACAGGCTTTTATCTTCAAAAGCACAACCTGTTTTAATAAGAGAGTGTTGAAATACGCAGAGTACTCCACAAATAAGCTACTTGAAGTCAGCCTTGTGTAAGATAAAGCACCCCAGTCCAGCAACATAAGAATTTCAGAGTTTGTGGACTTACTTTACTACTACATTATGTGTCAGGAAACAGCTAAATAAAGAAACACTTACTGAGATAAACTATGTTTTCACTTTAAATTAATCTGTGTGAAAGAGGCCATAGCTATCAAAACCAACAAAATAATGCAAAAATATGCATATCTTGCAAAATACTTTATTATTTGTTAGCACCGATTATTCATGAGTCTGACTTTAAGCAAAAAGAAAAGTCTGAATACTACTAATACCAAAAAATCCCTACTCTGTCAACCTTTTATCTACATTTCAAGCAGGATTACAATGGTGCCTCACACTCCTCATTGCTTGCTATCAGCTCAACTCACAGAGCAAGTCATTACTGCCTGAAAGACAAGGTTGAACATACTTTCCAAATGCTAAGTTTTAATTAATGCTATGACTGCAATATTTCCCAAAGTCTTGATATAAGCACAAGCCCTCTCAGTGCTTTGTACCTCCCCCACTCTCACTCACCTCTGTTTCAAGGACAAACTTTCATTAGCAATGTGATCTTTAGCACTGGCTCTATTGACTGTAATGCTTGGTACTGCTCTATTTACTCAACACTACCTCACTGTTTGTAGTGCAAGCTTAACCAGTTGTAGGAGAAAAGCCAATGCCTGCAAAATTAAAGCATTTTTTGCTAGTAAGTTGTTTCTCAAGTTGTTTCTGTAGTAATACACAGGGAAAGTAAAAAGATGAGGCAACATCAAAAGAATGAAGAGACACCTATCATCCACAATCCAGTTTCCTGTACGGTTTTCTCATACTCCCGCCTCTCCATTAAACTTATACTGTAGGAGTATTATAGGCAGGGACTTTCCTGAATACAGCCTTGAGATCTATGAAGTATTGTTGCTTATATTAGAATCCAAGTGATTCCTGATCAAACCCTTACAAATATCAGCAAAAGAAAGTCAAACTTTTAAAATTGACTCTGCTTTCCTTCCTAAATGGGGGAGTGTTCCCTTTCTTGTACAAACATGGTTTCACAAATACATAAAAGACAAGTGGAATTAGATCCCTAAATCAGTTTGCCTTCAGTCTCTCAAACTTTCAAGTCACAGATTAGGGCAAGCATCAAGAATTGGTTATAACTCATCTAAGGAAAAATGAGAGTAATAAATTATTAGGGATACAATTTCAGCAGTTCAAAACCGAGTAAGGTCAAAATTTACACTTGGCCTTCCAAAGGATTCAGACCTGCCCAACACAGAACAAGGACGTTAATGGTGACGCTATTTAGATGTTGCTTCCTCTTATAGAACTATGTCCTCCCTTCTAGGTAACTTACTGTTTCCAAAGCAAGTCCCTTGTGACTGAAAAGACTTGATGTAAGTTTGTCTGAATGTGAAGCATGTCACAGCTTCTTGTGGTCAAATCTTAGTATCTGAGACTTAGAGAGAAAGGCTGTTGATTTATATTTTCTTTTGTTTCTTTAAGCATAGCACAAGAACAGCAGTTTTCTTCTGCACTTCATATTTACAGGGTGCCATTTCACATGCTTTACAATAAGCTAAAGACCATCATGTGTAAGTTTAATTCTCTTGTAAGAAATAACACTGAGACACTCAAGTTATCAATCAAGCAAACTGCAAAACTCTGTCACAGTCATATTCTTGTGACAACTATGTATTTCCAGCTATGTATTTCTCATGATCCCCCCTCCAATCCAATGGTATTTGATTCAAGAGTCTTGGTGTGTTATACACTGTCTTGTGTGTTTCTTAAGCTGCAAAGGAAACTTAACTTTCAGCTACAATAAGTTCTAGTTACACAGCAAAACTCCCACAGGGGTTTTTTGCACTTCTATTTTTCAAGCTGCATTACTATAGTTCTACTTTCCTCTTAGTGCAATTCACTGCAACAGACTTACTTATCAGGAAAGTAAACATCTTTACAGAAGTTGCAGCAGAATTAATTTCACATACTGCCAATGTCGACACAGATCATTATAATGTTAAAGCACATGCTTACATTTCTCTAGAATAAGAGCCAGAGAAAGGAAAACCCCACTAATTAAGTTTTGATTTGAGTTCCATAAGAATGATAACACAATTCAGAGATTGTCCTAGAGCTCTCGTAACAGACAGAAACTTTCATTTTAAGCTAACAGGTGTCCAAAATGATCACAGGAGCCAAGTTTTTGCAAAAAGGAGTACAACTGTTTCTTAACCTTAAGTTTCTAACCAATATTTCAGTGCTAACAAAATATCCATTTCTCAGTACTTTTTGCCAAACTCTGCCCACTGCAGCTCTACAAAGAAAGCAGCAGGAGGAAAGAGAAACTAAAATATTTTTAAATGGAAGTTTGGGGGAAGTGGGAGAACTGATTTTAGTTGTTTTGTTTTGTCACTCATCAAAGGGGTCAGCATTTGAATTTCAATTCCCAATACCTTTTGTGTAATATTTATCCCATAACTCACATCTACTTTCACAGCATGTGGATTTAATGAATGAGGCACATATTAGGAAAGCACCTTTTTATGAACTAAGCAAGAACAGAGGCTACTGTATAGAAGTACACTGGAGCAAGATGTGAACAGTTTAAAGAACATCACCACAGATTATCAGAGCAAAGCACTGAAACATGGTTTGTAAAACAAACATGACTTCTGACTCAGTACTCTCTTAGGGCACGTGTCAAGTTGTCTTTCAGAGTATCAATATTTCCCCTCTTTTATTGGAATAAGATTGTAGCTAACAGAAATGGATCATGCAGGAAAACATTATGTCTCTGCAGGTTTTTGCACAGCAGCAACTATTACGAAGAAAACTTTTCCAGAGTATAGGAGATGGCAAAGACATGAACATGAGGGAGAATTACTGTTTCTGTTTCTAATAAAGAGACATAAAATTTCCAGTTGTAATCATAGAAATTATAAAATGAGACAGGACTGATATTATGTTGCTAAAAATTAAACTTCAAGCAGCATTTTTAGTTTTGGCCACAACACTGCTTTGCTCACAGTATCAATTCTACCATCTATGCATCAGTCTGAAACCCAACTGCTCAGCAGGGAAGTGCTGCAACACATTGACAGAGACATTGCCCTCATTTGGCAGCACTCAGCTACCCAAAAACTTCATATATAACTTAAGGGCATTGGTTTATGAAAAAGAGGGGGAAAAAATCAAGTAAAGCAACATACAGATTGAGGAAGTGTGCAACCCTTTCAAAATGCTACCAGAGGAAGAGAGAAACAGCACAGGTTTGCAGACAACGCAGAATATCCACGAAAAAGTTTTCTAAGCTGCTTCCATGTTAACAGCAAGAATAGATAGAAGCACTGCACATATAATTACTGTCAAAATAGCAGAATACAAATAATAGAATAATTTAGGTTGGAAAAGCTCTTCAAGATCATTGATTCTTACCATTAACTTAACAGTGCCAAGTTGACCACTAAACCGTGTCGCTAAATGCTACATCTACACACTAAAATCCTTTATGCTTCATTTACTCCTCAACCACTTTTAAAAACCCTGACAATAATTCATTAACACATTTCCAGTGATTTTTTTCAGTAGCTACTTAGAGCAAGTTAGAGGAAAGAAGTTCAAAGTCTCTGAGGATCGTGCAATCCAGCAATCTTTGTATTAAAGTGCTTCTACCTGCTGTTTTGCTGTCTTTCAACGACTTTAAAAAAACCTGCAAGAACAATTTCAAGAGAAATTCAAGTATTCAGACATAATATTATAGCTATGGAAACATCCAAATGTGTTAATGACACAGTTTTCAAACACGGCACAACATCACTCCCTGTGAAGACAGGCACCTCAAGCTATTCTGGAAGGTCACATAGTAAAGTTTATTTGTCCATATATGCTAATCCTAGACATGGTAATTTAAAGTTACTGTTCAACTTCACCAGGAAAAGTAGCAACATCTGCTATCATAAAAAAGTCTACTCATCCTCAAACCACTGGGCCAAATTATTCACTTCTCGTGAATACTGGCACTTCTAGTTTTAAGAGAAGATAGCCCAGCTAGCCAAGGCTAGGACATTTTTATGCCTCTGAGGAAAAGAATATGCAGCTTTAGACAAATTCCTTTATCCAATTCTCTGCTCATTCTGAAGTCAAATGTACCTGAATACAGGAACAAAGCAAGGGAACCTTCCTATTTCCTAAAGGGAATACTTGAGGAATTCAGATAAAAGTAT
Organism: Corvus kubaryi; assembly: GCF_017639235.1. Lineage (NCBI taxonomy): Eukaryota > Metazoa > Chordata > Aves > Passeriformes > Corvidae > Corvus > Corvus kubaryi. Next base: position 8,043,204 of record NW_024581093.1, on the reverse strand, counting down.
TGCAGCCTTTGGAGAAGGTAAGGTCACTGCTTTTCCACACAACCTAATGGAACATAAATGCTGCCAATAACAAATGGATTCACATGATCTACATATGTATATTTCTGTACACATATATATATAAAAATATACATAACAGAGGAACTGTTTATGCTATCAAGTCTTTTCTGGGTTTTTTGAGGGAACAGATTTGATTGTTTCAATAATAATGTAGTGGGCTACAGAGCTGGGTAGCACTGAGGATTTGTAAAGGGAAAAATAGTTTACCTATACCATCAACAACAGAATTAGAACTAAGGTTCTGAAAAAAGAGTTAGCCATAGCTAAAAAAAAAATAAAAATCCACACTGTAATATCCTACAGCTACAGAAAGCATTAGCAGATCCTTAATTCCACACAGTAAATACTGATGATATTTCAATATTAAGTATGCTACCTAATTTAACCAATGCTCATCTAACTTTATCAATGAAAATAGGTGGTTATTGGATGTTAATAGATGTAAAAACTTCATATAAGGCTACCTGCACACAGGACACTCAGCCCTCCTGTAGGAGCAGAAACCTCTCACTTACCTGCCCTGACAACCTGAAGGCCCTTGTGTCTATCAGGAAATCCTCACCACTCACTGCTGATGCCAAACCAAGGCCATAATTTCACATAAACTGCTCAGTGCCCTACCTGTCTTAAAATGTTACCCTCCTTTCACCCACACCTTAGTGCTACGGCTGCCCTCAGGAAAACTTCCCAATCTGCCATGTGTGCATCAGACAGAACACTCCAAATCTGAACTGGCTTGAATTCAGAACAGTGCCCTGCTCCAGTTCAATTTGCAGCCCCAAAAACTTTTGTACTGGCAGAATGCAGGTAAGGGAGGGCCAGGTAGCAGCAGCTGCCTAAGTGAAAGGTGCCACGGAAGTTTTCATACAACAGCAGCTTGAGCACACAATGCAGAGGCGGAAATAGCTTAAGCTGGTATCACCATCAAACGTGTTGGATCATGAAAACACAACCAAAGGGTGTAGTTTCACAGGACGTGAGCTTGGACAGCAAAGCAGCTGCAAGTTCCCACCCCACCTGCTCATTTCAGTGATCCTGTTTACAGCACATCTCCACAAAGGGTTTTACTGACACAACAAAAAGATGGCAAAGTCTGGCATAGGGGCAGGGGAGAAGCTGGCTTCACTGCTGAAGCCAAATCTTGTGAAATGACACCCTAAGTATTTGTTGTGGAAAGAACAGCCTGCTTAGTAACATTTGCCAAAGGCGTGCCAAACACCTGCTCCAAAATGTCAGAACTCATACCCATCAAATACTCCAAACTCAGCTAGGAGTTTTATGGAGGTGATGCAGTCATCAAATAATCTGAAGGTGGAAGACCAACCATAAGACAAAAAAACCCCAACCAACCAAAAAAAAAACCAAAAAAAAAAACAAAACACCCAAACAAAAACCCCCAACAAAAAACCAAAACAGAACAAATCCCCCCCCAAAAAACAAACAAAAAAAACAACAAAAACCCCCAAAACAACAAAAACCAAATAAACAAACCCAAAAAACCACACACACAAAAAATAAAAACCAACAAAAAAACCCACCCTGCATTGTCAGGCTTTTTTCTGCAGTTTGAAGACTGGGAGATGTATTAAAAATAAATTTAAAAAAAAAATCATTTATCCAAAATGAAGGTGTGACAGCTGGTTAGGGAGCCAAGAAAACTTTCTGCTAGCACTTTGTGAGGAAGAAGCTGCAGAACAAGTTTCTCTTAAAAAGAAGGTTGTAACCGGTTTATCAGGTTAGAGGAATTCACAGACTCTTCCACCTCTCCCCCCATCCCATTTGTTTCCAAATGCTCATTTAACCAGCTTGTTTCTTGCTGAATTTGCTGAAAATAAATTGCACCTGCAGCTCAGCTGGATGATCAATAGGCATCCAAACATGCTTGAGGGAACTGGCAATTTGCTATCACCTGATAAAGTGGCAACCACTGAATATTTTCAATTTAAGCATTATTTAGGGAAGTGGGAGGAAAAAAAGGTGCAGCTTTGTCTTTCTCTAAGAATATAAATCAAAATATTCACTGATGTATTTGATTCAATATATTCAATCAGCAGGACTGGGACAGTATTTTAAACAAATTTTTAATACTTAAATGTCAATCCATAGATTCAATTTGAATGCTTTTGGTAGTCCAAAAGCAAAGCCAGGTCTCACATGAGAATGTCTCCCTTTTTATGTATATCGTTCAAAGAAAGACAGTAATTACAGCTAAACACTGCAGACGGTTCTCCAAAATTATTAGCTCTTCTTAGACTTACCCTTTGTCAGGAAGACATGCAAATATAGTGTCTTGCAAAAGGAAAGTAACATGTCTTAAGGCAAGTCATGCTGATTCAGCCAGGTTTTCTGTATGGGAAGGATTATGAAATCCACAGCAGTTTCAACTTCATATGGGATCTTTAACTTAGAACCCCCGTGGCTACAATCAGAGAAGCGCGTGAGGATGTCAGCTTTTTGAAGACAGAGTAATGGGGCTGAGAGAAAGACAAAGTTCATTTTGGTTTTGCTCTTTAAAAGCAAGGTTCCATTCCTGCAAGGTTTCAGAGAGCAACATGAAAATAATTGCCTTCCCTTAAAAGCTTGGAAACTGGGAAACTATAAAGCTACAGCAGTTAACTAGAAAAATAAAAATAACATGCTAAATAAGCCAGTCCTGTGATTTGAGGATCTGAACAATGAAACCTGGCAAGAATGTCCCAGTAATGCAGGAAGAAAACTATTCCCCTTGGTAAGTGGTGTAGCTGATGCATGTTTAGAGGCTTAGATCATGGGCTCAAGACAGTTTCAAATACACACTTGAACAAGAGATCTCCCATTTACTTTGTTAAATAAAAATCCTCAGATTTTTCTACTCAGTAGCATTCTGCAACATCTCAGCAGCTGTGAGTTCACCATTACTGCTCGCACACCAGAGATAAGTTACTAATGCCATTTTGAGCTAAATACATCAAGCAGGCTGCTCCCAAAGAGCACACATTTTATGACTTCAGGTAACTATTTCCCTGACATTTGTACATACTCCACTCCCTCCCCCCCCCCCCCCAAAGGAAAGCTATGACAACATGGCACATCACCTATCAGAAAGTACAGATAGATCCCATAACTGCAGTAGTACCTGTGGAATCAAATGCTTGTTACCCTGGACAAGTACAGTAATTAAAACCTTGCAACAAAACATACAGAGCATACACTGCAGCAAACAGCTTGGTTATTTAGGGGCACTGTGTTTCAGAACCTTACCTTGTAAAATTACAACAACCAAAACTTATTGATAACCCTATTTTAGAACATTTCTTCAGAAACTCAAGTAGTAAGCTGTGCAAGATGTAACATTTTAGGAATATGAAGCAAAATTGAAATTATGCATCATTTGTTGAAGTGTCTGGTTAAAAGCAAAGTAAAGACTTGACCACAGATTACAGGTAGACCCCATCATTGCTGGAAAGTGACCTACACAGCAATAGAAGGAGACTTTCTGTGGTCAAGGGAATAACTCCAGACCCACAGTAGCTGATCTACTGTTTACCAGCTACAAATCACTGATTCAGAACCACAGAATGTTTGAAGTTGAATGAGGCCTCTGAAGCATGGATAAAAGTTACAATGGATTTGTGCTCAGTGATTCTCACTTCCCTCTAGGTGTAGAGGCTGGGAGATCTCAAGGCAAGAGCCAGAAGCAGGCACCGACACTTTCATTTACATGCTTGAGAGATGTGCTAAAGTGGGTGATTTTCAGCTGCATCATCAATTTTCTACCACAATCCAGGCAGGGTGTGGAAAGTTAATTTCACATACTCTATAACATTATCTCAAATCGAGGTACAAGTCTACTTCCTTTTCCTCCTCCTTTTAAAATAACCACTTCACCTACCTGTGCTTTTGCTGAACAAAATGCTTAACTGAGAAAGAAAAAAATACCCTGTATGTGTTGTCAGATACCTGACTCATCCTTAAAATACATGATGCAATTAAAATATTCAGTGGACTTGTCTTCAAAAATGCAGAAAATTATCTACTATTAAAGAATATGGAGTTTTGCTTTTTGCCACCACTGCAAGTGGGAAGTTGAATTAATTTTCTCCTAATTCCCACAGGAGTCAGGACACCAAGGGGAAGGGAGAAGAGTTTAGGTAAGGTGTGTTCCAGAAGACTTATGATGGATCTGGCCACATCACAACTGGCATCCAACAATTAACAGCAAAATCATTATTTAGTTGCATAGATATGCAAACAAAAAGGAAAAAAACTGTTGTTTTTCAAGAGTCTCTACCCACCTACACACAAAGGTAGTATTTCCTTTTATTTGCTAAAGCAGACCCACCTACAGTGCAATTTACAGCAATAAGATACAATCTCTCATAAAGTATTGAGTATAATTAAAGTGTGTCTGTTATAAAGGTAAACAGAGTGTACTGGGCTAAGCTGTTCCAGATGTCTTTAGTGCAAGATCTGGGACAAGATCAAACCTGCAGCTGCACATTTTCTCAGGGGTTATTATGGAGCTTTAAAAAAAAAAAAAAAAAAAAAAAAAGAAAATCACCTCTTGGTCCTGGACTCCAGCAAAACAAATGCAAGTAGAACAAATGTCATTGCAGCCAATGCTGACAGATTTTAAGCCACATAGAAGTTACATGTTCAAAGACACTGCATGGTTAACACTGCACTCTGGAGTGAGTACCAAAGAGGCTTAGGACCAAGCCTACCAAGTTATCTGTGTCACCAGAAGTTACAGCAACACGAACCTGTTCTACTGCCTAAGCAAGTTTCTTGCTGAAACACACCTACAAATGATTCAGACAAGGTGTGGAAAGCCAGGTTTATATATTACACAAAAATGCACTATTGTATTTTTCCATTCAAGCCCATTTCGTGTACAGAAAGGACAGTCAAAGCAAGCACACTTTAGGGAACTGCATTATCTATACACACTATTTGCACTAAATTTTTTGAAGTAACTTAAGTCCTCTTGAGCTGTAGGTATCATACAAATTTATAGATTTACTGTCTCAGTGTGATATTAAATGAGCCAAAGAGCAAACCTACAGAAATCAGAAAAAAATAAAACCAAATCACTTTGTAATCCACTAATTAGGCTCATCTGGAAAAGAGTGATACACAACAATCATATCTGATGTTACATGAAAGATTTTGAAGATTTCAGCTGACTTTAGGAATAGCAAATGAAAAAAAGTTTTTTAATACACATTAGAGCATTGAACCTGTAGACTGGAATGTACCATGTGAAGTTCGAAAATTTGATTAACACTGCTTTATTAAGCAGTACTTTTACTAGCCTACTCTTTTAAAGCTTAAGAGAATCCTAGAATAAAAGTAGACCCATCAAAACAACCAGAAGTCAGATCTTCCAAACACTTATAGCATCACCTCAAACAACTCTGGTATTGTACATAACTGTTTCAGAATTATGGTGTTCCCATTTCAAATGGTTCAGGTACCTTTTGGGTTAGCTCAAAAACAAGCATGAAAACTTGCTAGTGATTTCAAAATGAAAGACAAAATTAAAGTCCGTTTCCTTTTTCAAATCCATTAAATCTCCTTCACAGGCTTCACCCTGAAGAGCTCCTGCTACCAAAAGCAGCACCTCACCTGTTGAAGAACCCGGTCCAGTGGTTCAGCTTTGCCCAGTCCCTCTGGTGTTAAGCCACTGACTTCGCGACACTGGTCACTTAAGTCCAAGTTGTCTGCTTTCACCAGGGATTTGTGTAGTGTCCCTACCTAAAAACATTTAAGAAATTATGGGCAAAAGTGAGGAACAATCGAATTAGCTCTTTACAGCAATGTGTTGAGACTGCAGAAAAATCAGAAAGGTGCAGTATCACCTCCCGATAAACGCCAGGAGAAAACGCATTTGTCTATTTCACAAATCGAAACCTTTGGCTGCGGTTTCTCTCCCTCCCACCCCGGAGAGCCACGCTCTCAGCTTCGGAGTATCCGAGCCCATTTTCAGGGAAGGCCTTTTGCAGTTAGCACCCACTTTTGCGGGAGTTAACTGCAAAGGGAAGATCACTTAATATTAAGGCAGTTTCATGAATCCACTAATGAAATTGATAGTCCTGTTTGTTTTATCAAAGCCCTTCATGTCTAGGGGGTTATTTATGATAGGACTTTCGGGGAGAAAAAAGATTAGAGGTGACTTTTAGATTGGCATAAAATTAAAAGAAGTCAATATTCTTGTAAAGGTTATCCAAACATTGGTTAAACAAACAAAAAGCAGGCCCAAAGGGTCCAACGGTGACCATGAGCCGGCTGCCAGGGAAGCGAGCACGCTCGGAGCCACCCGGGGCAGCTTTTTGTTTTAAAGCTTCAAAAGTCCGTAGACATCCTCGAAGCTACACATGATTTAAGGCGGACGGGGCAGTGGGGCGTGGAAGCGGCCAAACTTTCTTTAGAGGTTACTTCTTCCCTGAAGACGGAACAAAAAGGAGCTTCCCGAGCGAGCGCCCCGGGCAGGGAATGACCCCCGGGCACGGGCCCCGCGCCCTCCCCTCCCTCGGTGCATTTGTGAAATGAACAAACGGCTCCGGGCAGGCGGCGAGTGGCCGGGAGAGCCCGCTCGCCCCGCGCCGGGGAACGCGCCCTCGCCCCGGATATCGAAGCCATACCTTCTTGCTGTGTAGATCCACAACTTGCCACACCAAGAGAATTAGTTCCCTCTCATCCGAACCCAGTTTAGCCCCATATGCACCAGCTGTTGCCCCAAACAACACCACCAAAGAGTCACTGTGCGAAGCCGTCATGACCACAGGGGGAAACAACTACAATCAAAAGCAGAGGTCAAAAAAAAAAAAAAAAAAAAAAAAAAAAAAAGAAAGAAAAAGAGAGAGAAAAAAAAAGCAAAAAAAGCAAAAGAAAGACACACTAACAAACAAACAAACAAAAAAAACCAACCCAAAATAATCCCATAAGGCTCACCCCCTACCTCCAAGTAATCAAAGGGAAAAGGAGCGAACGAGGAGTCACAATAAAAAGAGGAGAGAAAGAGCTATTTAGGAGATTGAGTGTTTGAGGAAAAAAAACATGGAGAAAGAAAGGCTCCCATCTCTACCTGTTCCCGGTGATCTCCTTCCCGGGGCCGATTGGGAGGTGAAATTAGCAAGCTGTGGGTTTCTTTCCCTCTGACATCATGGCAGAAGCTCAGTCTGAGCTTGGGTTTTTTTTTTTTTTCTCTCTCTCTTTTTTTTTTTTTTTCCTTCCCTCTTCCCCTTCCCCTCTCCTGAGTTACCTGCCCTTGGTGCAGCTCATGTGACTCTAGTCAATCTCCCAAAGGGACAAGGCCATTGGGCCTCTGGAAAAGGTGTAGGAGGGACGGAGGGAGAATCAACGCCTGGCTGATCTGGCCTGATTGGTTTTCGAAGGAGATCAGAGGCAAACTCCCTTTCTCTCTTTAATTCTGCCTGCAGGAAGTGCCTGTACCTGCTTTCAGTTCTGCGGGATCCCGCCCGGCGCTGGGTGCGGGCACTACGCGCCCGGCGAGCGGGGCACGCGGGGCTCTGTTCGCTCAGACCCGCGCCCGTTTCGGGGGAAATTCTGAACAATGTACGAGTACGGTTGCTAAAACACAATTTATGACTTGGCATTGAATTCCACGACAGAAAAGTCTTTACCTGTTTCTAAGTAATTGCCTTTTGTGCACGTTGCTGTGTGTGTATCGAGCTACCCATGCCGACGTTAATCTGTAATGAAAGCGTAGTATTCCACAGGGATTTTAGGCAGAGAGTACTTTTCAATTTAGGCCCTATTCTTCATATAGTTTGTAAAGGTGGGTCCTAGCAAAACTTTTTTTTTCTTTTTTTTTTTTTTTTGGATTAAGGATGCATCTAGGAAGTTTTGCAAAATAGCAATATAAAGCCTTGCATTTTCTACCCTACCTCAATAAAGAACTGTCTCCTGGGCATTAACTGCAGTCCAAGATAGGCAGCTTTTCCCTGCTCCTCTCTCCTGTTTCACTGGTGAGACTTCAATGGGAAATCACCACCTAGTCTAGCTGCTATGAAAACACTCCTGCTCAACAGCAGCAGCAATAATATTTGTAACATCAGGGACTGAGACAATTTTCAGAGATATTGTCAAACTCAAATTGATTTTAAAACAGAAAAGAAGATCAAAAGGCCTCTAAACTCTTTTGAAAGTTATTTTTCCTATTCCCACCACTGATGAGTTACTAGTGATTTTTAAAGGCCAAAGTTGGACTAGTAGTATTTTTTCTTTTGTTTAATTAAGTCTTCAGTTTATACTTCAATATTAGTATTGTGTTGAAATAGAGCTTTTACTGAATGAAAATTGGTGCTGCTAATTGGCTAGTGGTGTCTATCCTGGGAAAATGCAGAGCTGCGCATTTAACTGTGAACATCTGATGGCTTAAATTATTAAATCATATTTTCTCATTTTATTTTAACATTCCAATTTTATAATTGATTAATTATAGCAGTTATTGTGTTCCTCCTTATGGCAAACACTGATTCCCCATGCTAACACCACCAGCAAGACTAATTCCTTTTATTTCAGTGAAAATAAACTACAGTTCAAGGATGCAGTCCAATGTGAAGTATCTTAGAATTCATGTGTTACCAGTATTTACCTGACAGAGGCCATGCAGGAAACTTTGCACAGGTGCATCTCACTGAATATCACGAGACAGTTGTTAAACACCTCTCAGCTCTTGTCTCTGCAGCTCATGCAGCTGCTTGGGAAATCATCCTGAAAATACATTGTTACAGAAAGAGCAAATTCCCAAACAACCAGAGATGAAAACTTTAATCTGTAACATGAATATATTTATATATTTAAAATGTTTTCAGCATTATATTTGCTAGCATTGCTGAATTTATGCCACATCTATATTTTTCTCTGTCAATGCACTTCTAGAAGTCCTTGGTAGAATAAAAACCCATTTCTATTCCTTTTGGTTAGTTATAACCTTTGGATATAGTGGTAATGAAACAGTGTAACAGACTGTTACTGAGTATGGGATGATTCTTATCCCTGAAGTCTGTAATAAGAACCATAAAAATGCATTGACTGCAAGTGTGAGAACTGTTCCTCTTTTCCCAAACTGTTCCTCCCCTCCCAAACTCACATATTTATGGGGGTGTTTGGAGACAGGCAGTGTATGCATAAGTGTAAACACAGATTAAGTGTAAATACAGATTTTAACTGTAGCTATGTTCATAGAAGAAAGTACCCAGCTGTTGCAATTTAGCTGCCCTCATGAGGATGTCACTTTGTAGCCCTAATACGTGAGTACCTCATACATAATGGGATTTTAATTAGCAGATCTCTATAGATGATCATACACATGATAAATTCTTGGCCAGGTTGGCACATATGCTCACAGGCTCCAGTGAATCGAAAGAGAGAATGCCAATATGTATGTACTTGTCTTTAGGATTTAAGGTGAAAGAAAAAGGGTTATAATTGACTTAGAGCAATGTGTCAGATTAAAAAAGTCCTCCTCAAATAAATGCCAAAGACCCTTGAAAACTAACTTGAAATCTACACATTGGTGAGCTCAAAAGCTTCTATGCTTTTTACAATTATATTAGCTCATCTCATAAAATGTAGCCTCTCTTCCTAGAAAGCCCATCTGGTTTCTACTTTTAGACTATCTTGACTCATATAATCCTACTATTACTAATTTATCTGACCTATTCTAGCTAAATGAACTTAAAACATATTCTAAAATTTAAAGAAAACCCTTAAATAAATGCTGGCCTTCCTGCAATCACACATTTCAAAGTATCAGATTATGCATCTGGTTCCTCATTCACCTTTTATCCACAACTCTCCCATTTTCTGCCCTGAATTATACCAATGTTATCAATCTAAAAAATATAAAAGAATGACATCGTATCTCTTAACAGAACAGCAACAGGATCCAGTTCCTGAAAAACATGTGGGACAAGCCCTTGTACACTGAGCATAGAAAGGTTAATTTGTAACCAAGATCTTGCTGAAATAAAGAGTTATTGCTCACCTTTAGCTTTAATCCTGGCAGGCATATTTAGAGAGGTGTTTGCTGGTAGGCTCCATGTAATGTAACCGGGTGGAGAAGAAAAGTTTTAAAGATGGACATTCATTGTTATGCAAGCTTAGTACTGTGATTATTTTGTTTCTTATTAATCAAGCAATTAAAACTGGAAAATAGATCATTTTTACAGTTAGATCCCATGAGAACACTGAAGAGAATCATTAAAAGCATTGTGCTTGCAATGGATAAATCTGTAGTGGCATTTTCATTCTTACTATACAGGGAAGGGAAGGGAAGGGAAGGGAAGGGAAGGGAAGGGAAGGGAAGGGAAGGGAAGAGAAGAGAAGAGAAGAGAAGAGAAGAGAAGAGAAGAGAAGAGAAGAGAAGAGGAGAAGTATCTCTTTTACATTATTAAAAATTCCTGTGAACTGAATGTCCTGATGACTGAAGTCCTTTTGCTGAAGTCTAATAAAAGGAGTATGAAACTTTGAGACATGAGATCTGGAGTAATATCCTGGCTGCATTTAGATCTACAGAAATACCTCAATTACCTTTCAGGGAACATGGAAGTCAATCTTCTGTTCCAAACTAGTATGATATTGAGAAGTTATTTGTCCTCATGAATATTTTAGTCATCAGTTAAAAGGAGGAAAATGATGATGATATTTAACCCTGTCAGATGGGTTAAAACACCCTGAAAAAAGTGAATTAACTTTGAAGTTGGGTCTAATTTCAATTTCTAATTCTAATTTCTAATTTTTTCTATGATTTTGAGAAACAGAGATATTAAATCGAGTAAGTATGGAGCCTTGGTGTTTCTCTGCACAATAGGGATAGTAGTAAATTCTCTGCATGCCTCAGCATCTCCAAACTGAACTGGCACTGGAAGTAAAAGATCTGTAAGTGATCTGTAAGCAAATGTGAGAAGACATTTAGATTTCATACCCATTCAGTCCTTGGCTCCTGGATTGGATTATAAGATACTGCAGCAATATTTGCTGAAGGAGGAGCTTACTGTAACTCCTGAAACATAAACCCATATGTAAAGAATTTTCTGGCATCCTTTCTTTAACAGCAATGAGTGGGAAAAGGCATGGGAACAAGTGCTTAGCAGTGTTCTTTGATTGCTGTCCAGATGTTTGGAGAAATCTGATTTTTTGGTCTGCCAGGTAGGTCTCCCATGATTACAATGCACTGTAGAAGCCCTGAAATAATTTCCATTGAGATATCCACAAAAGCTCAGCAATCTGCAGAAGAGCTTCAGAACTCTGGTTCTGATGGATTGGTACCCTGCTGCGGATCCAATATTGCTGCTAGCAAGAATTTTCTTGCTAGCAGCAATATTGTATCCACACCCTGCAGATACCAGCACCATCAAGCCACACTGGAAGCATTCACTTCGAATCCTGTATCAGTTGGAATTCCATTTCTGTTGACTTAAAGGTAAATTAAAACATAACATTGGTGACTATAAAGAGAAATAAAAATGAAATTACTTCCGCTATTACTTTACACAGTTTCTCTTCTTTATGGAATGACCATCAATCCAGTGGTTTAATCCTACAAAGGTTTTATACATGCTCAGTTCCCACTGGAGTATTGGTGTGAGCTGTTTAGCCAAATTTCTCCAGATTACACTTATCAGGCTTTTGAAAATCTAAGCATTTACTTTTCTACCAAACTTATGGACAAATCTAACATGCATGCATAGTAGTGTCTTTCATAAATATTATTATAGATTTACATCAAAGTTAACAGTTCATAACAAATAAACTGAATTTCCTTTATTTTTCATTGGAAATAATGCTGTCCTTCAAATAATTGACTAAAGAATTTTCTGGATTTAGAATCACTGAAATGACTGCTGACAGGGAGGGACCTCTGCAAGTCCTCTTGTCCAGAACTGGATTATTGCCAGCACTATGGTGAACCAGCCAGTATTTTGGCCAGCTGTGTCTTGGAAACCTCCATGGATGACACGTTCCAGCGCTGCACTGCGTTGCTGATGAGAAACTTTCTCCTGGTCGCCAATCTGATCTCACTGCTAAATTTTTAAATAATTCACTGCAACTAGTTGAGACAGGATCTTTAAGCCATGTGATACAATTTCTGTTACCTAATGAGATGAATATGCAAGTATTTCCTGACCCTTTCAATCTACCTTATCTGTGAATGAAAATTGACTTTGTGTGAAGCTTTATTGCCCCTACAACCTGCCTAAGAAATTTTCATTGCAATTGGTTACTTTTTTTACTAGCCTCAGGTACAGTATAATATGAGAAAAGAAGTTCAATGGAAAATATTCTTTTTGTGGCAGGTTTTTAAGCAAGACTGATGTTCAGTCTTGGATCAAAACACTTCTGTATACTAACCCATTCTCTCTTTGCCCATTGAAAGGATATAGTAGGGTCAGTGTGGCAGCATTTCCAACAGTAAAAAATTCTCTTTTTAATTGTGAAGTTGATCTAGTGATTTATTTGTTATAGTGAATTATAAAGGAAAAAAAATCCATTGCCACCATCCTTGGTACCATCACTATCACCCCAGTGGAAAGAGTAAAAACATAAATTGGTAACACAATCCACTGCAATAGCTAAAAGCCAAAATGCTCTCTGTTATTCACTAGTATTTACATGCAATTAAATAGAATCATCTTCTTAATTTATAAACAATAAAATCTAAAATTACACATTTACAGTTCAACAGGATAAAGTTATATCCTCTTGGGGAAAGATCAAGATTTCAACTCCTCATAATGGAAAATGAGAATGACCTGATGTCTACATGAAGCGTTTAATTTGGGCCATTTTGTACTTTATATTTAACAGACCAACTCAGAGGCTTCCAGTCATAAGAGTAGCAAGACAGGAAATTCAGTAGTCCTTTACCCTTTTAGGAAACTTTTGCAAGACTCCTTCAAAGAATCAGTGGTATTCAGACTGTCATATTCCCACACATAAATGATTCATACTGTACAATTAGGAAGTTCTCAGAAGTTCACTGAACCACAAAATCACTGAAGTTTTGAAGTGAGAAGTGGCCACTGCCAGCTGGAACATTGGATTCCAGTCACCCAAATCCAGTCACCTTTGCATGTAAACATAAAAAACAAACAGACAACACAAGAAATGTAAAGGCCATTATCTACATCAAAAGATCTGCATGCTCCACATTGCTCTCACTGAGAGTTGATGTAATGTAGCAGTGATGAAAGAACTGATCATCAAATACAAAGGACTGTATACTGGAAGTCCAAGTTATTCAATGAAAAACAACTGTAAAATTTACACAATTAATGATGAATTTATACAGGTTACATCTTCTCAAGCTTTGCTGACAACTGGCTGATACTGGCCTCATGAGATTATCTTGGCAGAAATTACTAATCTCTGTCTGTTTATTCAGATTGTACCACAAACTCTCAGCTGACATAAAAACCTTGATAAAAAAGGAGGGCGTGTTCCTATAATACTCCATTCCCATTTGATTTAACTGCTCTGATATTTAACCTGTTTTTTCATTAGAATTTAATTAAACTTATTCTACATAGAGATATGCTAATACACTTCTTTTTCTCACCACAGTATAAACAGAAGTAAAATATAAATGCAAAACATAAGCAAAACTTAACCACCTGTTGAAGTAGTTAGGCTTTAAAAACATTTCATCGAAGCATTTTGTATAATAAATTGATGAATGCAATTATGTGCATCCAAACTAGACATGAAAGGATTTATCATTCAATGATTTCCTGATCTTTCATCTTGCTTATGGCTATTTTGCTTCACTTCATTTCTACCAGCAATTGTTACATACCTCAGATCTGACAGGGATTTCAAACACACCCTGTGTCCCATTCTATCCAACACAAGGATGGGATAATTTGCCCAAAGAAGCAGCAGACCTCTGATACAACTTTTTTTTTGTATTTCTGTTTTCACTGTCCTTTCTTGAAAGTACAAGACTTTAAGGCTGACGCATTGCTACCAGCCTCTAGCAGAACTAATGCCAATTTCTAGGAAGATTAGATGAGTTTATTTTCTACTCTACCATTTGCAGCTTGACAAGACAACTACAGTTTTTGCAAAAAAAATTTAATTTTTTTCTTCAGCATCTCTAGATGCAATTGCTTGCATGGAAGACTAGTTCACATTCAACTGTATTATATAGTTACAATCATGTCATCAAATTCTCACTCAAATAAATTTCCCTGACTTATTCAACAAACGCTCTTCTCACTTTAACCTCTGAGCATGATTAAACAACTACCTTTCTTCCTTTGGCCTGATGTTGGATCTTACACACTGTGGAATATACAGTGGAAATAGGATAGAAGTAGTGTCCTTACAGATACATCTGGCTGATACAGGAGAATGATATGGTTTCCTGAGAAGAAACATTCTCAAAGAAACATACTGCACAGTCAGTAAATATATTCAGACAGAAAGAGGACAGGTATACCTAGATGATTCCTTTTGGCATACTGTAGAAATTTTAAATTTAAGACTCTGTATGATGCAATTCAGTGCATTTTATCACTTAACAGCTATAGAATTGCTTTATAAGCACAGATAATAACTAAGCACATGGCAAGCAGGTGCAATTCCCTTCCCAGCAAGTTGGAGTTGTGATAATATACCCTGACAGAGCTGTTTCATAAGTGCCAGTACCACCTCACCTCCTTTCCATAACCCTCTCCTAATGTGGCACACCCTTGTTTGACAGGAAATGTCACCTTGTGTTCAGTCATTCCTTGTTTTCTTCAAGTAATTATTTCGATCATGGTGTGACACAGTTAACATACATTAATATTTTGCCTTTTCTACACTGAAATACATGGTGGTGAGGAAAAGAAAAAGAGCCCTGGAGCACACAATAGGAAGCTGCCTCGCACATTCTGGGAGTGGCTCTGCAGTGACTTGAGTGAACGCACCAATAATGCTCTGGCTCTGGGTGAAGTAGATGTCTAGGACATAACTTTAACTTTTAATTACTCCTTTCCATACTCTAGTGCTCTGCTTTGTGTGAGCAGGGAATCTGAGGGGTCCATCTGCTCCTCTGTTCTCTAAAGCGGAGTCATTACCTCATTTGGTTCAGTTATCCTGACAAAAACAAGGCAGTGACTCATGGGAATGGGCAAACAAGAGGGGTACTTTTGCCTGATAGTGTCATGAATGCGTGGCTTTAGGGCACATGAAGCTTTTCTAGGGCCAGTTCCCGCTGAACACCTGCAGCCTCACTAAGGGCAGTCAGGCCGGCTGTCACTGTCACACATGAGTCACGATGGGCATCATTTTACACCTTTATATAGACATTAGATGTAAGACTGTGAGGCCAGGTCTTCCTGTCTCTCAAAACTCTGGATTACATTCTATCTATGCAGGAATCCCTGTCAGAGGAGGTATAGAACATCAAGTTTTTGATAAATTTATGTGCAAATTTCTCCTTTTCCCATGCACATCTTGCAAAAATGACTTTAAAAAACATTTTTTATTTTGCACGGTTATCAAAAGTGCAAGATTTATCTATCCAAACCTTGTGAATCTGTTTGGTTTGGGGGAACAAGGTGGAGTCCACCACCTTCAATCAAAGATTGGCTGCTTTAATCAAAGAGATGTGAACAGCTTGCATTCTCAACTTTTGATTTCCACAAAGCCTGTTTGTTTTACTTAAGGCTAGCAGCCCCTGTTGCCAAGGAATTGCTAGGGAGCTAAGCCACACCTTTATGAACACACTTAGCACTTCCTGCTCTGTGCAGCCTTAAAAGCAGTCTCCTCTACTCCAGAGAGATAATTGGAGGTTAAAAAACCATCAACAGCTACATCTTAACATCTTGCCTGGCTGGCAAAGCCACCTGTCTTTATGCCCTTGTTAAAAAGTTCACACAAGGTCTTGGGGAAGTGTTTACCATGAGATATATTTTTCAGAAGAATTCGATGTTTGTGATGGTGATAATATGTTTCTTACCCTTTCATCTGTTTGAATCCAGAGCTTCCATTGGTGCCTGCTTTGTGACTAGAAGAAAATTAATTGGTGGGTTCCTCTGAAATCCCTCTGGGCTGGTACAGATGCTGTAGGCTGACTGGTAGCTCCAGCACACAGGGTAAGGGTTCATTATTCGTAATATATGTAAACAACCCTCTCGGTGCTCTGAGGCAGCATCATGGTATAATTGCTAGATCACTTACATCCTCCTTTTTCTGCTTCATCTGTAATTTAAATTTTTATATAAAAGGATTTGTCAGTCCTGTTGATGCTCAGTATTTACATCAATCTCAGGAAGCTGTATTTGCTGTTTGTTTGGGGGTTTTACCATAGTTTACTTAAAGAAACAAAATTTAAACACACACACATTCAGTACTATAAAACAAATCTAAGCACAGAACTCACTGCTGAAACTTAGTCTAAAAATGCCTAAAGCACACCGAATACTCATATCAGAAACCTTCTTACTGATGAATCAGTCCCACCATTTCATAGATTTCCCCCTTTATCCTTCCTTCTGATGCAGAATATAAAACTATCTTTTGTTTTATTGTCACTGCATACTGCAAATGGGACTTCAGGTTACCACTAAACATTTCTTAGAATTTTTGTGACATGTTACAAATGACAGCAGCTTCTAAGACTTGGGTGGATAGCAGTGATGATTAATAAGATGGTAACTGGTGCAGCAATGAGGTGGAGTAGGTGTGAGTAATTGTATTCTGTGGGAACTTAATCAGAACCCTCTGGTTCATGGGCATGAAAGTATTTTCTATTCCTAGCATTTATAAGAAAGGACAGAAAATCAACAGCATTTTAGTGCAAATTTCCTTCAGGATTTCTATACAGAGGAAAATACAGGCAATAATAGAAAACTACAAATTTGGAATCAGTTACTTCATTGCCACTTTTGTTTTTCTGAGAATGAAATCTGCAGTGCACATTAGAATGCTGTAGACTCAAATGCAATGGGAAATGATTCTCTCTTACAGACTTAAAACTTGTTGCACAGGCCTAAAAGCACTACAGGGGACAGACAATGCATTTGAGGATGCAGCTTCATTGCTTTGAAGGGACACCATTCTCCACAATATATTATTGGGGGCAGAGAAGGAGGTTGTGAGCATACACACAATGAAACAAAACTAGTGGATGTAAAATAACAGCCAGTTTCATTTACTTGCACAGTTTATCTATAGTAGCAACCAAAGCCCCAGTAGGCAAACAGCCTGGGCAACTGGTGTGGAAGAATGGATTCCACAGCTTTGCAAGGATTTCATGTGAAGCAATACCCTCTTACTGGGATTAGTTGCCTTACTCAAGATCAGGCTCAAAGGGATTTACAAAACCACTATACACCCTTATTCAGAGTCATACAGTAACTTCTTCATTGTTGTGTAGACAATATGCTGTGTAAGAGAGACTTGTTATTTCTCTTATGTAGAAGAGAAAACACCCCTTCCTTAGAAAAATCATAGGGGACTGGTAATATGGGGATTAAGCAGGCAGGATTACACAGTCTCAGATGAAAAAAAATAGTGTATGACAACTGACAAAAAGTGTTAAGTCCCTTTCAGGAAAAGGGATTATTAAGCCAACAGTTCTGCAAGTCAGGCCCACAGTTCCTGGTTCTTGGGCAACAAATATTAATTATCAAATGCTGCTATTTAACATAAAATGTGTTCTCTTCAGTCTTCATTTGCCTTTCTACAATACAATCAAGGCTAGATGACAAAAAGTATTTGTCACATTTCAACAGGGAACTTGGTTTGGCATTGGGCATGATGGTTTGTACAATGGTTTAGGAATACTGATGGAAAGGATGTCCACTGGAATGCTCTTAAACTCATAAAACCAGAGTCACTACCTTTACATGAAACAAGAAAATGTATGTATCAAGATGTTGTAATGTATCAAGAAAAATTAGTATGGGGATGAAACACTAAGGAGTTTATTTGATCTACTGTCCTTGAGTGAGACAAAAGACAGTAATTTCAAAAGCACTGTTTATACATGAAGGAAAATCAGAGCTCAGGGATCTATTTGTTTAGTTTCTTTAGCCGGTCAGAGAATAAAGACATAGACTGTTTGAATTGCTTCAATTACTTCAACATCAAATTTCAAAGAATCAAACCACAAAAGTTCAGTTTCCTAATCTATTTCCTCAATAAAAATACATCTTTCAAACAAGGCAACATTAACATTTGGGTAGCAAGCTCATCAAAGCACATGATCCCACATTACAGACAAATATGGATGTATATCTATATGCACATATACATAACTCCCTTGTTACATATTCATTTCCTTTTCTCACCTTTGTGTTCCCTCAGAGTTTTCAAGTTTGGGCCAAAGGCATATACTTGATCTGTTCTCGTTTAGCATTTCTGACTTCTTTTATCTTCTTTTAGTTCATATTTTTCTATCCTTTCTCTCAAGCATCTGAAAATGCAGAACATTAGCTGAGTATATAGCAATGCAGAATAATCAAATGTCTGTAGAGATCACAGGTTTCCCACAATAGTATTACAAGTATAAATTGAATACATATTTCACACATCATTCACAACATAGTTATTACTGTCTCCCCCTGCTCCCCAGTGAAAGGAAGCAACACTTCAAAGAAAAACTATCTCAGTAGTGTGAAATTCACATCTGCTGTAAGGCCATTATGCACCTAATTTCACATTTGATTTGAGTGTGACTCTATCACTTTCCTACCAGCAGTACATACGACCTTTTTTAGGAATGACTGCATAGGAGAAACATGCTCCTTTCACATAAAGTGATTCTTTATGATACCTTTCCTCCACCCCTCCCAGCAATGCCTTCATGTTTAAGCAGCTTCACTCTGAAGTTACTATAGCTATGCAACTGTTGCTCATTGTGTAGCCCTTAATAATTGCTTTCCATTTGGATAATGCTGTTGTCATATACTCTGCATAAGGCTACACCTTAAACACCTAATAAAATGAAGTTCATGTCAGAACAGCAAGGATTACTCCTGAACTGCTTGACTCAATGCAATTTTTTCATACGTTGGTTATGAATAACAAGTATTGCGTAGGAGGGGTGTATCAGCTCTTCTCTTTTTCTCATCATTCCTTGCTCTGTGTACACACACACCAACATACGGCCACAGCTGCAGTTCACGTGCCTCAGTTTGATATCCTTGATATAACAAAAGCCATGACGGGCAGAAGTTTCTCTGAGGATTCAGAAATTCAGGATATTTGTTCCTATTTGAAAATAGCATGAAATTGTATTTTAGCCATAATTCAGAAGACATCTTCTCAACAGGGCCTTTGAAAAGGGATGAGGATATGCTGCCACTGATGAAGAACACACAAACCAGTTCTGTGTATATCAAGTCAACTCCAGTATCAGGCTTTAGTCCAAAGCTGGATCATGACTGAATTTTTCCTAGGGCATGCAAAGATTGTAAATGTGATATAAACTGCATTCCTGCAAAAGATTTCTTAGCATTTGTCCAGTTTCTCAAGAAGTTTCACTGGGACATGACAGGTATCAGATGTGAGGGCAGCATTCAGCACAGAGCTAACTTGTTGCCTTCAAGTTCAACAATGCTTCCTGTTAACCAGGCTCAATAGAAGTCAGCAAATAAAAGACTCCCCTGGGCCTTGTAAAAATTCATTTACTAGTCCCGAGTAGAACATGGGTGAATTTCTGTTGAAAGTTAAAGCTAAAGCTTTATTGTCATTATTTTATATATAAATTAGCCATATTATACCTCCTTTACCCTGGATCCATTCTGAATAAAGAATGCCTTGCTAGTGTCATATTAAATGTAACCTACTCCTTTGCAATATTTAGATGCATTCTATTCCACCACAGAAAGCTATGCAGTGATTGCAGGTTTTAAGGTTTGTTACATTTGCCTTCATTTTCATTTTGAACATTCCAAAACTGTGTCCTTTGCCCGCTGCTAAAGGGTAGAATTATATTGGAATGGAACATAACTGTCATTTAATCTCTGGAAGGCCACACACTGGCTTAGGTATGCAGTCAAATATGCTCTAGAAGGCTGCATTTCTGTTCAGTTTTCTGTGTAACTATGAACCTCTTTTATGAGCTGCTCTACAAGATGGGAGTGACAGTCTCCCACAGCAGTGCTCTGCAGTTACTTCTTCACCTTCAAATCAAATGGTGGTTATCAACTGAACCAACGTCTCATACTGAATTTTCTCTTCTGTACTCATTCAAAAAATAATCCTAATTTGTATGTTGTTCAAGAAATAGTAGAAGTAACATTTACTTCACTACTTTTACAGTTGGACCACTGATCTAACACCATTCAGACTTGCAAAGTCAATCTTATATGACGAATTTCATGTGAAGAAATTCTAGCTTTTGTTTGTTTTACAAAGTATTATAAAAGAAATCTCTGCTCACAGTTTCACAACATCTTTTGCCTCCCCTTTCTCTTTGCTTCCTTCAACTGAATTCTCATAATTCTCCGTAATGTCATGGGAAGATGACAGTCAAATTTTACCCAATGATTAGACTTTTCCCTTTCCCTCCACATTTGTGTGTTCTCTGGGCCAGTTTGAATTTTTTACCCTGGAGAGGAATATCAAAACAAGTAGATGTATCTAAAACGTACAGCAGACATGTTCAAACAGTAGTAAGTCTCACACTTCTTTTGCACTACAAAGAAAACCACAGGATAATAAACTCATCCAATTTTAAGTATAAAATATGTATGTTTATATACACATAATAATGACATGTGGGAATCCGATACAAGACTTTCATAATATAGAGGTGATAGACAAAAGCCTTGAAGAGCCCTTGGATGTTCTTTCTCTTTCCCTTTTTAAACAGGCATTTTTCTTTATAGCCCACCCAGACTAGGTCACCATTGAAAGTGTTCTTGGAAAGTGACTGCACAATAAACCCAAGGCAAGAGGACAAACATACTCCTGCACCACTGTACAATTTGTCTCAATAAAGCAGGTGGAACAAAAGAATATTTTAACTTGTTAGGAACAAAAAAAATCAAGAGTATTTTACTTGAAGTATAGTTAAAAAAAAAAACCAAAAAGAACATTCAGCAACTAGAAATATCTGTTAATAAAAACACTGTAAAAATCCTGTATGTTAAATGGTAAAAATGGAAAATGTTCATTTATTTGTTCCATGTAGCTTTCATCATTATTACATTAACTGTCACAGCTGAGTAATAGAGCATCCTCTGCTTGAATATTTTCTATTATGTAGATCATGTGTCAAGCTATGATCCAGAAGGAAAACACAATCCAGCTCTCATGTGGCCTACAGCTAACAGTTTTCCTATTTTGTGTGACTTGTAACTAGCTAACACAGAAGTATGTTTAAATAGCTGGCCTGGCAAAGACCTATTCAACCTTGGAGTAAGGAAAACATTTCCAGACCCAGTACAGATCAACAGGTTATGTGTGACAACATATTCAACAGTCTCAGCAGCATTGCCAAGAGAATGTTGGACTAGAATTTATGAAACTGCTAAATTCATAGTGAACTGATGCACTGCTCTGCCATTTTTCCCCTTAGTGGGCCCTATAAGATGACTGCAAAACTGGCTGAGGGTGTTTAAGTCTCTTTGTGTTTTGTTTCATTGAATCGTAGAACCAAGGGAAATTTCTAAATCTTTAATATTGAGATGATACCTAACTCTAAAATTTTAACGGTTTGAATAGTTAACAGACAACAGGCTCACATGACCACCTGCAAATTTGAGTTGAATTCTGAACTCTGTTCAGAAAAATCTGAAATTTGACACATGCCAAGCTTTTCAGGTAAAGCTTCTGAACACAACTTTTGAAGTTAAATACTACAGCTAAGCTGGTTTAACAGCTTGGCATTGCCAGGAGTGGGAAGCCCTTGTTCTTTCCCCACACTTCTTTTTCCCAGCTTCATGTATCCCATCTCTTTGTAGCTGCTGTAGCTGTGGTCAGACTCTGGCTGAGCCAAAACCACTTGTTAATTCACCAGTAAAACCCCTTTTAATCACCAACCAGGCTGACTTAGTTCTACTACTGCCAGAGCCTATGTAAACAGAGGGGCCACAGTCAAGAGGGAGAAAAAAGAGTCTCCTTTTAGCAAACCATAAGACTGGCCAAAGCCATGATGCAGCCTCCCTCTCATTACTTACACAACTTAAAAAACTGATTTTGTGTTTGTAACGAGGAGTTTAGAACTCATTTTGGCAAGTAAAATTTTTTGGCAGTTTTCAGAAGCCTTGACTCCCTAACTATTCTTTAGTCAAACTAAGTTGCAGTTTCACAATCTTTTTGTTGGTTGGGGCCAGAAATGCCATTTTAACTATAAGCTGCTCTCACAAGTACTGCTGTGAAGAGGCATCGTCATGATATCATGCCCTTACAGGGTCCTTCAAACAAATACTTTAGTGTGACAATAATGTAATCACAGACTTACGGAAATTCCTTGACTAATGTGCTCGGGCATACATTCTAGTCAGTTTAGTACAAACCATATTGATCTAAAGACAGAACAGTAATGTACTTCAGATACATGTACAGAAGGAGACAAAGCAATAAAGTGACAATAAACAGTAAGCAGCCAAATTCTTCATTAGTTAATGGGTCATGCACTCATAGCTACTTAGCAGTATTTTGAAATACCCACAGCAGCTACTTTAGGCTCTGGGTCTTTCAAATTTGGAATTTTACATTTTCAAGTCTTTCGAGAGTGACAGCTAGAGCATAGAAGAAGGAAAAAGCTGAGGAAAAAGAACAGTACAGCGCTATCGTTAAACTTTTTATACCATCAATACCTGAGACAGAAATTGATCTTGAACAAGAATATCAGTGTTTGTTTCCAGAATATCACAAAAACCAGATGGTATGAAGGACAGATCTTTCCAATGTATCAGATGCACGACCACATGTATTTTGAGTGTTCCTTTCAGATAGTTCTGAACATGCATCTATAGCACTATGAACAGGCATACCCTTTGAAACAGCTCCTTTTTTTAAGTGTAACTTTAGTCAGCTACGAAGCGGTTCAGGCTTTCAAGAAAAGACTCCCATCTGATGGATGGAATAGTAATTTTATAAATATCCTGTCCCCATTTGTTAACCAGCTTTTCTCATGAATAAATACCACGCAGCATTTTCCTCCCCATCCCCATCTTTTAAGAACAAAAGCAGCCTCAGGCCATTGAGTCTTCCCCATCACCTCTTAATCTCTGAGAAACAGCTTCTTTCTCAATTGTTGTTGCTTAACTAATGCAACATTTAACACCCTAGATGAATCAGCACTGAGCTACAAGTAACCTTCTGACTACTGATCCTTCAGCTCCACAACACTAAATTTATTGATGGAAGTGTCTGGAGTTGGTGAGCTCCATTTTGGAGCCCACATTTGCATATGATACCTTCTCACCTCTTGTTCCTTTGAATCTGTCTCTAGATTCCAGTACATGCAATTCATTTCTGTGATGTGGTGCATTCTGATTATCAGAACTCATGTCACCTATGAAGTTTTTGTTCTTATCTGGGCAGATCCTAGATGATGTTTGAAGTTTAGGGGTTCGGGGTTTAGTACACTATTTACAGAAATTCCCTGTATTACCTTACCAAAGATCAAAAGGAAGCATTGTGTTGGTTGAGCTATTGAAGAGACAGCAGTTCCAGTTAGCAGGAAGTTTCTCTTTCTCATCTGAACTAAACAAGAAACTCAAGTGGATGATGGAGACAAGAGGACAGGTTTGTTACAAAATCTTTCCTCAACAACATGAATATGTATTTATATATACACACATATTTAAAATGTAAATTATGCAAGTATGTATGCACACACACCTTTTTTTCCTCAGCAGTTATTCGTTAGGGTGGACAAGGATGAAATCCCTTGATATTTTTGCTGGAGTTCTAACTTCTTCCTGTGTGCAAATTTTCTTTCTTTCCACCCCTCATTTTCCTCAAGCATAATGGCCTATGTGTAATAGAAATAGCATCAGTCAGCAAGCTTGTCTTCAAGCATTAACAATTTCAACCAGCAAATAAAATGACACAGAAATCAGAAAAGATGGGTTGGTTTGTTTGTTTTTGAATTTCTATTCTTATATTTCCCCACTATTCCATCCAAGAAGAACATATTGTCTTTTAGGTAAGTGCTCTGTGAATGTTTTCCTTCAGTCGTACACATGATCTCATCCATCCTCCTCAAGAGGCAAAGGTGGGGCTGTGTTTATTGAGCAGCCTCTAGCGGTTCCCCAAGGAGCCACCCATGGCTGTAACTGCGTGTGCTGCAGAGGCAGCAGGTACCTGCTCACACCTTGCACAGGGAGTAGCTCAGAGAAATGCTCTGAAAATGTCATCTTGCCTAGAACATTGAGAAAACTGTTGGGCCTTTCTTTAGCATCTCGAGTTTAACAGAGAAATTCTTCTAGCAATGAAAAATCTTTATTTAGAAATCAATAATTAGAATAAAACTTCCTATTACTGGAAGATTAATTCCTAAAAGAGGTGGTCCTTGGGCAGCAGCAGTGTGAGCCAGCCTCCAGCTCCAGGGTTTTGTTCAGTGAGAGGTTGTGATGGATGGGAGAGGACGTGGATGGCAGGGGATGGGAGGGATGGAGCTACCACTGAGCTGGCAGAGTTCATCCTGCTCATCTTAAATAGCTGTGGAACTGCTCCCGACCGAGCAGAGCCCAGGCTACCTGAGAGACCTGGATGTGACCCCGGGGAAATAATCATCTGGGGAAGATGGGGATCTCAATTAGCGTCTTTCAAAAAACAGTCATACACTTTATACAGCACAGTTAATATTATATAAAAAATGTCCGGCATATGAAAGACTGAATATATATTAATAATGAAAAAATTAATTCTAAAATTAATTACAAATTATTTAAAATTGTTTCCATTGTTTATAATTATAAAATTAATTATAAAGGCTTTGTAATTGTTGCCACTGTTTATGTTTAAATACATAAACTTGGTGCTCTAATATTCTGTTAGCTTGAAAACTTAATGTAAAGAACTTCAAGTTTACACAGAAATTTTGGGCTCTGAAATTGATGAAGCCTTATCTAACTATTTTGTGATGATAGACTGATATTAATGAATTTTTTCCAACTTTTAGTACCAGCTTTTTCCACTAAATATCAAGAAAGGAAGATTCAGCAGCATATTTATTAGTTCACACGTAAAAATTAGTGACCAACACGGCAAAAAAGAGCTATATTTAAAGTACCTACTTAATAGTTCCTCTGACAACCTAAAACTTTAAACTCCAAAAAGCTCCAACCATTTTTTTCAGCCTGGGTAGGATTCTGAGAAAATATTTTTCAGCTGATTCTCTGCATTTGCATCCTAAAACTACTGTTGAAGCTCTTCCCAGCAGTAATTAATTACTAAGTGCAACGGGCATGTTTTCACTACAGCCTGAGATCCACCAACCCTGCCCCGAGGGGGGAACAGCTGCCCCACCTGTCAGCATGCAAATATGTGTGGTATGCCCAGTCACATTCACAGCAAAGCCTGCCATCCCACTAACAGAAAGACTAAGGTTTCCTATTTCTTTGAGGCACATTTTCAGGAGATCAAAACAATGGACTAAAGGAATACTCTGAAACTGGGAAACCAAATTTGCAAGATTTTACACTTCTACCAAAGATACTTTAAATCCCTGAAAAAAAAAAAGTCATCTTTTTGAGTTTCTGAAACTCAGTACACCCTGGGCTGTGATTTTTTTTTTTTTCAAAATGTAAAATGGCTTTTGGGTGACAAAAGCTTCATGATTTTAGATCATTTAATAACGTTCTGAAATAATATCTCATAAATCCAGAATCCTGAAATGATTTCAGAAGTCTTATTTGTGCTAAGTTAAAGAATATTTCTGTAGTCATTGCTTTGTTCTTATTTCTTTGTATCCCAGACTGGTATACTGGGATATCCTCACAAGGTGGGAAGCACTAGGAAAGTTTGTCATCCAAGATCTGAGAAACAAAATGATTAAATATCTGAACTCTCAAGAAATTGTGGGATGCAAATGGGATCATGGAACAAAAAACTCTTCAATAGTCTTCTCTACAGAATGGTGGTGTCAAGGTTTTACATCCTTCTAATCTGGGCAACACAAGAGTTCACCCTCCAGAACTTTGTGGTTTGGAATAAAAAAACCCAAATGTGCTTGTGTCCTTTGTTTATTTGGCAATGTTAAAATTCCCTTTTTTTTCTTTCTGGTTGCCATTTATCCCCAGTCAAACCACAAGCATTGTCCATTCTTCTTCCTTTCTTCCCAATAAAGATGAGGGGGAGCATGGGTAAGATAACACATGCTGTGACTGCAAGCACTAGTGTTGTTCTTAGGATAATACAGGAATCTGCCTCCCAGCCACCGAAGCTTGGTTAGGGCATACATGGAGCCTTCACTAACAAAATGCAACTTATTATACATATTTTTTATCCTACCCTGAAGACCTACATAAGAAAGAGCTTTTCAGTGGTGTAAAATTACATTCTTAAAGGCTGAATCTGTGTACAGAGGAAATAAAGCATAATGTGTAATAGTCCAGGCTGGATTTAACTTCCACATCCTTTAAGCTTCATCTCTCTGCTGATGCTGAAAATCAAAGGGCCAGTTCAGACAGGTGTTTTTTTCATCAAAAAAACTGAAGTGTGAGCGATATCTATGAAAAATTTTTAGTGACACACTGGATTGTAACCAACCTCATAGTTTAAAACTGACTGATTCCAGTTAGAGAAACTTTCTCACTAGCAATGATTTGTTCTTATACTTCCTGCTGTTCAAACTTGTGGATTGTTATTTGTGATGATGATGAAGCACTTACTTAAACTTCTGAATGGAACAGATATAATTTTAGAGGCCAGTGAAAAGAAATAACCTGTAGAACTATACCTGAAAATGTGTATGGTCTATTTGCAAATATACCAAGAAGAAAACAGAAGGTATCTGTATGGAAATCATGCAAGTAGTGTTCCAGTTCTGCTTCTTTTTCTGTAGTTACCTGATTGATCATCTTGATATCAATTTATCAGTTACATTTATGACTTAACCCTCCTGACATATCTGCTGCTCTCTAGTGGCTTCCACAGAAACAATAAAGCATATTTCTACACTCAAAAGCTGTGCAAAACAAAAATCTATATTGACTTGCTATAGCATTTTCTGTGGCAAAGTCTGTCTAAGGAGTTCCCTCTCCCCATTTTGGGCTTTGATACAATGGTTCACACAACTGTTTGTGGGGCTGCATAATGAAATACGCCTAGTAACTGATCAGTGTTAAAAATCACCCTTTTTCTTAAGATATTAAGGGTTAAGTTAACCCTAAGAAAAGGGGTTATTTAAAAAACTGATCATTTCCCTGATCTGCTGAATGGATGCACTATCACTACCAAGGACAAGGATAGGGGTACAAAGTGAGCAAACTTTTTAGACTGTTTTTGTCACTGAGAGAAAAAACTGCATCCATGGTGCAAATTCCTGATTTCTTAAACATTTCTGTGGACTGGCTGTGCACAATCAGCTCTTGCTTTGGCAGCAACCAGAACACTACCAAAACTAACCAGAATGGTACAAAACCAATTTATACACTGGTCATACACATTTTAAATTACATCTTTCAGAAATGCCGTTAAAAGCAGTCAGAAGTTCTGGTGACACCTTTCATTTTTTCATTTTTTTCATCTTTTCATTTCTTAACATCTTTTCATTTAATCCTTACATCTACAGGCCTCAATGAGATTGGTCCTCCACAATCATTTTCACCTATCATCCAATACTTCAGCTAGATGCCAGTTTTTGCTGACTCTTTATTTGTGCCCAAACCTGTCTTTCCTACTATCCCTTAAATCTAGAAAACCCTGCTCAAATTAATTAGTATTCAACTTAAAATCCAACCTCAAGACATGTTGATACTTTGGTGTTTACAGTAAACTGCCAGTTAAGGTGCAGAGGAAGGTTGTGTGCAGGGAATTTTGATGCCATAAACACTCTTTACTTCCAGCTTCAGGAAGTCTACTAAGTATGCAAATA
This sequence comes from Corvus kubaryi, assembly GCF_017639235.1. Classification (NCBI taxonomy): domain Eukaryota; kingdom Metazoa; phylum Chordata; class Aves; order Passeriformes; family Corvidae; genus Corvus; species Corvus kubaryi. Next base: position 8,015,144 of record NW_024581093.1, on the reverse strand, counting down.
ACTGGACTTGTTCCTCTGTGTCATTTCTTCCACTTTCTTATTTCTTCCACTAAATTAGCTGCTGCAGCTATTGCAATATACTGACTGAAATAAATCTCAATGCATTGTTTGAAGATATGGGACAGAAAGCTGACTATTGCTGTATCTCTTCTGTTTGATACTGTGGTTGTATTAAGTAATTTCCATGTGCCAGAAGCAAAGCTGCCTAATCACTGTGCTCAATTCACCTTTTCAAATTTTTTTAGACCCAAAGTGATTTTAACTGTATTTAGAAGCAAAGATGTTTTTTCCTTAAAGCTTTTAGTAAGACATAGCAAAATTTACATTTATCTGCCTTACTTTGGCAAAGGACTTGAAGAGCCAAAGCTCGCTGCTATACTTCAGTCCTCATTCCATATCCCAAGGGAAAAATTCAGTCATCTGTAAAACAGGAAAGGAAATGTAATAGATCAAACTCCATCAGATCAAATAAGCTTCACCATAATAAACTGATGTGATTCTGTATTATATTATGCAAGAAAGAAAATAATGAATCCCTGAATCTTATAAGCAGAAACTCAGTTTATACCTGATTTCTAATATATTTTCTGTGCACAGACATACACACACACACACACACACGCACACACACACTGGAAAAGGGCTGTTCCTAGCGGCAGTGAATCATTGACATTTCTGGGCTACTCAGCAAGGGTCAAGAGATAGTTTACAAATAACAAACTTCATTATTGCAATAGTAGCTCTCACAATGTTGAAGGGCGATTCACAGACAGTCACAAAATAAATTCATTATGTGCTTAGAAAGACTATTCAATTTGTGCATGATGTCATGCATTTATGAAGACAAGAGTTGAGAAAACAGACATACAAAATACTGAACAGAATTAATCAGCTCTCTCCTGGTATAGCCTCTGTTTTCAAATACCACATGAGGCTGTTTTCATTCACAAGTTCAACTTATGACAGAAGGAAAATTCAAGGCATAGCTTTTTACAAGACACAGGGTTAGCAGAACTTGTGTTAATGCCTCGCTGCTGCAGTACCTCAAACCCATCTTTCTTCAAATATTTGATATTGTGAGTTTCCTTCCTTAAGCACCAATACGACAAAGGTGCTGTAAAACCCCTCAAAGAGGGGACTTGAATGACTGAAACATGTGGCTAAGGAAACAAGGGAAAGGGGAAACAAGAAGATGGATGTAGGAGAAAAAAAGTTTCAAACTCAAGTTTCAAATATGAATGTTAATGTAATATGAATGTTACAACTGTCAGGAGAGAGATACAAAGAGAAAACAACAAGTACACAAAAACACAATCTAATGTGGAAAGAACTGCCATGAAGTCAGAAAGTGTTGACTCTATTTCCAAATTACCTCCTGTGTTTCCAAAAAACTGTACAGAGGTTGCTTACATACTACATTTTCTGTCTGTAAAATCAGAGAGAAAGAATGCTTATCTGATAGGCAACTCGGATATAGAAAAATCTGTAAGTAATCTTCAGACCTATCAAGTTTCATGCACTAAAATGAGATTTCCACAACTGCTTTCAAACACACATTCTCATACAGTCCTCCATACCTCTGCTGGGCAGTGCCACTACTTCCCTTTTCTTCCCACCTCTCAGTCATCATCCCAGGCTCCCTCCAGCCTCTGGTCCCAGCACTTTTCCCACACATCTGTTCTGAGGCACCTGTGCTATGTCACCTGTGGGCAGGAGGACACACCACTGTTTGTTTGAGGGGTCTCCTGTTTGTGCAGCTACAGATCTAAGATGCTACAGAACTGGAGAGAGTAAAATCCCTTGGGTGATTGAAGCATCTTCTGAAACAAATATCTGGCTAGATCCATAACACCAGGAAAAGTCAAATCTCTGACTCAGCCTACCTGACAGGGGTAAAACAAATGAGTGAACAAGTTTGATGTGATAAAAAGTGTTGTCTCTTACTTTTCCCTGAGGCTTTTTTCCTACTTGCTAGTGAAGTCTTGCTCCTTTACCACCACCTGTGGTTGGTTTTGTTTTGTTTCCTGGGAAAAAAAACCTGAAATAGAAACAAACATGTAATTGGAAAAATACTCCAAATTAAATGTTATACAGAAAGCAAGCAATTGTAAAGAGAACTATGTTGTCCAATAGCAAACAGCATTCACAGAAGAAAATTCAAGCAGAGGTAGCCAAAGCAACTACAGAAGAATGCAAACACGATTCTGCAGCTAGAAGAAGACTAATAATGAGAACAAAGATATATTGTTAATACAAATGATGGAATGGGAAGAATTATAAACAAAGTCATTCACCGAAAGAAAACATCAAATTAAGTATTGAGTGAATAAGTTAAGTAAAAAATAACTTTTCTTTTTTAAAGCCCCACACCTGGAAATGTAAACAAAAGGAGTTTTTAGAGAGAGATGCCAAACAGAAAAGATTAACAATGGAAAAAAAGTCATTGAGAGCCATAGAATATTTTCCAGCTTGCTGTGAAGGCTGGATTTAGAGTAAGGAAGATGAAGGCAGGGTATTTATAACACATGAAGTTAAACCTTTAGTTTAAGAAAATTAATTGGGAAAGTATTCTCCTTATTTTTAAGTATAGTTGATAGACAAATAAGACCTTCCTCTACACTTGTTTCAGGAACTGCTTACTTCTTTCTACAGGTTAAATAGGGAGAACAGAGAGTGACAAGTGGCTGAGCCAAATTAACAGTTCTTGGAGTCCAGTCCTGTCCCCACCTTTCCAGCTTCTCTTTCTTTTCTCCCCACATCTTTCTTGTGTCGCCTCTGAAGTTTATCTGATTCATTTCAAGGTCAGGCAACAAAACTCACTAACTTGGGAAAAATGTACACTTTGGAAGGTGGGCAAAGGTAACTTCTGTTGTTTTATCAGGTTGAACAACCTGCAGCCAGATGAGCTCCAGAGGTGGCTCAAGGTAAGCAGGGGGATCACGTAGCCAAGAGCAGAGAGGGTTACAGGAGAGGGCACAGGGAAAAGGTAAGTGCTTTCTGGCAACAATTAGCTTTTACCTTAAGTCATAACTTAAGCACCTTAGTTAAATACGTAAAGTTAGATGGAGGGAACTGTGCCACTGCCATCCTTTATGTTCACAGAGGAGGTGCTATTACTATTCTTGAACTTGTATCTTCACATTCTTAGGTCTCTTATTCATATTAACCAAATCATCTCCTCAGAAGTTTAATTAAAGCTGAATTAGGAATATCCACCACTGCCAACCTCTCCTGTGCTATTCTGCTCCACAGCACTTCTTTTTTATTATACTACTGAAAGTATGACACTCTTTCAAGAGGAAGCTAGTATTTGATTTATACACTTGCAGGTTTAACGCAAATCTCATGAATCCTGTTGAGTTTTATTTTTAGACTCAAAACCTTACATTATGCAAATAGATTACAATCTGCATTTTCAAATTTTCATTTCTCACTGGTATTCACTGTTTTCTTGTTTATAGAGCCTTTGGTTATATATCAAAAAATCCCTGATTCTTTAATATACCTTATACTTTGATATACCTTAGTCAGGAAGGTTTTGCATGGTATTCAGACTAAATTTAGCCAATTTACAACTTTTTTTCTATTTCTAATATCCAGGCTGCTTGCCCCTATTTAATGATGCTGAAGCAAAAAGTGGGACAAGGATTCTACTCCCTGTAGGTACAGATGTACAAACAAGCTACTGCAGGCCATGCCAGGGTGTGAACCCACAGCACATCACATGCTCTGCAGAAGCTCTGCAACCTGTTCCTTCTCTAGTTTGCTATGTGCTCTTACTGCACAAAACTGGACTTTATGATACCTTGGTAGCCAACAGGAATTTGTGCAAAATATATACTTATTCAGGCTGGGTGACCATGCTGGGCCCTTTGTCTTTAATATACAAAATTACTTTCTTCTGGGAGTTACAACTCTCCAATATCTTTAGATAGCAGACGGATCTCAGATTTCAATCACACATGCACATGGCAATAGACTACATGCATAAAGAAACTGTTGTAGACATCACAGATCTCATCAGGAAGAGTAAATACACTTTAGGAAACTCTTCCAAAAGAAAAAAGTCCCTTGAAACTAGCTCTCTTTTGGGGAAAATTTTTATACTCTGGTTCCTCTGAAAATTAAGCTTGGGAGTGGTCATATTAAAGTCAATGAGGGGAAATAGTGCATGCAAGAGTTTTGCAGGAACAAACTCCTTGCACATTCGGGATTTTCCTTGCTGTTGTAACAACTGTATTTGATTGACTTTAGTAAAACAATCTATTTATACTGTGAAAATATGACACCTTCTGTACACCAATCTCTCCCTATATCCCCCAGGGTCTGTCCACGCGCACAGATGTGCGCACACAAACACAAACCGTTCCTGTGCACTGACTGGCTCCTTGTGTTGCTTGAGCAAAAGGTTAAATGATGATTTGTTAGCTCATCAAACCTTTTCTGAATAGGTATCATTTTTCTCTGTGTTCCGGTGAATATGTAAACACTGTAGATTCTAAAAGAAACAAATGCCAGAGGCACTGAGGTAGGTGTGTTACATAAAAATGAAGCTCAGTGAAAAGTCTTGTGACATCTGCAGCACCCGCCCAGCCCAACGTGCTGAGTAACAGGGTGAGAAATGGAGAGCTGCGGGCACGAATAACACATCAGCACAACTGCACTCTCATGGGATTGTGTTTTCTAAATACAGTGATGCATAATGCGCAGCCCAAGTTGGATTCTCAAAGAAAGCGGTCCATGATAAATCCCTGAAACTAAGGAAATACCTGAGATAAGTATGTTGTAGACTGAGAAGGAAATCCATTTTAGATGAATGTATAAGAGATGTGGCCTTCACCTTGTTTGGCTTCTCTGAAGTATAATTTGCCCAAAATTAAACTAATCTACAAAAATTCTGTCCTGTGCTATTGTGCTCATTACGTCTACGTGGAAAATATACAATCAATTTGAAACATAATTTTAGAGGCCTGATATTAAAATCACAAATCATGACACAGCATACCAGAAAATATACTTTCAGATTGTAAAAATCAGGGATGATACAACAGGGGTCTTAAATATATTAATAATTCTAAAAAGACATTTTCATGCTTCTAAGACATCTTACAGCAGCCTCTATGCTCATTTCTAAAAGAAGGGATTACCTGTGATGAATATAAACCGACTATTTGTGTATGATCTTCCCTGTGAGTGTAAGAAATAACCTGGGATTCCAGTCTGACCTCTGAGACATGTTGAAATTAAATACCTAAAATGTAGGTGTTCACTCTGAAAACTGGTATTTTTCAGTTTCTGCAAAATGATTTTTCCAGGTTAAAATTGCTGTTTCAGATTGCTTTGAGACTACATATTCCTTGCTTTTGCTTAAAACATCTTTAGAGACCTTTCCAACCGAAACATAAAACTTTAAGTTGTGGGGAACTTTGTCTATAAAGGCAATTATTCATATCTTTAACATATACTTCAGCCATTCCAACTGTACCCTGAGGAAATGTTAATTTTTAAACTTTAATGTATTATTTTAATGTAACTTTCTCTGTTATTATTTCTGCCTTATTCTCAATTTAGGAAGCTACTTGGAAAACCCTACTAAGGTAAATTCCATGCTAGTTTAAGAAGTCTTCCTTCCTTAAGAAGTTTATCTATGTACATACCTAAGTAGTGTAAATTCCTATAGAATTTATATCACTTTGATGAAAAAATCAAAGTATTGTGATAATAAAATTTTGAAGTGTTTTGCCCATCTGCAGCATATGACGATAATTTCGTTAGACCTCTATTTAACTATGGTAATATATTATTACACTTATCTCACTCTTACAATGACATTCATTGTGTAGCCTTGGGTACCTCCCTTCACCTTCTGTTTTCCTGACTGTAAACCAGGAATAATAACAGCACAGCCAGGATTCACACACAGCCTCTCTGAGCCGTGCAGAAGGGCTTTGCTGGCGGTCAGGTCATCAATGCATCCCCTCTAACCCATTCTTACCTTTGGCTTTCATTATGAGGCATAATGAAATTTCTACAGGAACGTTTAATATTAAATTCAAAACTGCACTTCTTGCCCAGTATCACCAACCATCTAAAGTTGCTAAGAATGTGAATTCTACTCAGAAAAAAACACAAACAAAACTCTTCTTTTGAGATTCAGGTAATGTTGGGGCATTAAAAGGAGTGCCCTCCTGACCTCCACTCATGTCCTGAGGCAGTAGATTGGGTTACTTGGTATCATTGTCTTGGCTTGGATAACTGCTCATAAAGTTACAGAGTTTTAAAATTCCTGCAACACCACTTATTTCCAGGAACACCTGCAGCTCTGGTTTCCATAGGCCAGTTTTAAATTTAGTAGAGAAATATTTCTTGATTTTTACTGCCTTTCTTACTAAAGTAACCCCATAATTTCTTGTGGACTGAATGGAGTCCTACCAATTCTGTTAACCACTGCAAAGAAGCAAGTTTTCATTTTCTGAACTTCTTTTTTTACAGATTAAAATCCTTCTCCCTCAAATAATAATATTTAAAAAAACTAATGCTGTATTATTTGCTATCATGTGATCATGAATTACACATCCAGAGTTTGAGTTTAAACAACAGATTTCAGAGATAATTAACTGTTCAAAGTAGTTCATGGTGTTATAGAAAAAGAGATAAATCCTTCGTTTTTTCTGGTATTGGATTTTTTCGTTATTACTGTTTATTTAATACTGCCCTTTGAAGAATTGAATATACTATAACATTAATCAAAATATAGGAAGTTGCTAGCTTAAGAGGCTTATCTTTATCTTCTGATCCGACAAATCAAATTGGGTTTCCTGTGGGGTTTTTTGCTTGTTCGTTCACTTTACAGCAAAGTACTGATCTAAGGCACATTTCTACATCACACTTACAGCCTTTACCAGTGATCAGATACATCATACTTCTGCTTAAACAGGAATGATGGTGAGCTACTTCATGGATGGAAATGGGAACAAGCAGAAAGAAAAGGAAGTGGGTTTGCCTCAAGCAGCCAAGGTGAAATGTATGTTTAAACTTACCCTGAAAGCAGGAAACTTCACTACCCAAGCTTAGCAGTGCAACACTGTCTGTGTTTATTTTTCCCTGTACATGTAGGAAATGAGAAGGGATTTCCTTGGCACACAAAAAGCAATGGCAAGGTGACAATTTGGATGTGTATCTATTCACTATTGTCTCACTGTGCTACTCTAACATGCCAAAAAAGAGCTGGGGATGAGCACACCTGTCATGGAACTGCTGCGGGAGGTCTGGCCCGGGGTGAAGCCACAAGGGCCTGGCCCGGGCAGCAGGGTCCCAGCTCCTTCAGAAACGGTGTTTCCAAGCTGCCATACACATTTAGAAACTGAACAACTCTAAGAGCAGCTGAAGCACAAAAAGGGGTGTTATGTTCCCTGCTGTAAGGAGGAATGTGAGTGTGAGGAAAGCATAGGACAGACCACACTGCCATAGGTCAGCTGGAGTAGAGGCCTGCTCACCTCCCACAGCTCCCTCACGCAGGGGAAAACCACAGCAAAATGCTCCCTGGGTACTTAAACAGTGTCATTGCTTTTGATACACTTTAGTACTCGTGGATAACAATAGTAATTTAAAATATTAAATAACACCACCACCCCTGTGTGAAAATATCAGTGTGCCTACAACTATTTACCTGAGTTAAATTATATAGCAACAAGGAAACAAGTACTCTATAGACAATGCAATATGAATTTGGTGCTTGGGAAATGCATAATTATGTTTTTAAACACATAGCAAGCATTTTTCTTCCTTTGCTGTTGTGCTCAGGATGCTAAATATTTAACTTTATTCAACCAATGGTATCATCGAAATGAAATGAAAGATCCTATCACAGGGCCAATCCAACAGTTACACTGGGCTATTTAATTGTCTGGTTAACTCAAGCCAAAGTTCAGTGACCCACAGCAGGTGAAATTCTCAGTGCAGAGTGTGATAACATCTTTGTGATCAGAACAGCGTATGCTTTCCTAGCTCTTGTGCTCACAGAATTTCTATGTATTTCCAGTGGTAAAAAGACATAATTTTCCATATCTTGGAGAGAACAAAGTATCTTTCTGTGTAGCAAACACAGAAAAACTGATGAAACTTGAAGAATCAAGGGAAGAAAAAGGGTTAGATGTAGGAAAAAAATACTCTGAAGTTCTTACATTATAATTCTTCTTAATTTGTAATATTAAAGGAATGTAAGTATAAGTGAAAAAGTAGCAACCTTGAAATAGTAAAGAGTAAAAACAATATCATTTTTTCTAGGAGGCTCCCCCACTTTTTACAAAGTTGCTAACTTAAGCCATTACATTAAATGGCAGTTGTGGCTTATGGGCATTATTCCATGAACAGTTTGCAGTTTCCTGTTCTTGTTCTTTGTGTTTCCATTGCTGCTGAGAATGTATCAGGTGCCTGCGTGCACTAATAACCCTTAATGACCCTCCACTCCACAGACCCTGCCTATAGGTCCAGGAGTCCATATAAGCTCAGGCCTGGAACTTTACCCACTACTTGACCTGTGCTGTCAGATTGCCTGTTTGAGTTCTGCCCTGGCCATGCCTGTGCTTGGCCATGTACCTTGTTGATACAGGCCCTGACCTATGGACTGACTTCCTGACATGACCCTGACTGACTACTGTGGTCCTGCTTGGTCACACTGGCTGTTTCTGATGATGCTTATCTCAATGGGCCTGATCCTGATCCTGACCTTGACATACAGACTCATTCCTTGGCTTCTTCTTTGGGCCAGCCCCATCTGCCCAAAAACAGGAGCCTGGAGTGAACCCAGAGAAAGAAAATCTTCAATTTTCACTTTACTTTAGTTGTCACAGAACAAAATAAGGTGTGTAATGTAAAATAGCTGGGGTTTAGTATAATATACAATGCAAATCTTGGGGTAGAATGGCTATTTAGGGAAATGGTTATTGGGTAGAAAACTTTAATTCATGAGGTCTTCTTCCTAGAAGTGCTATGAGAAGTTTTTCAGCAAAATCAGTTTCTTCTAATTCTGATTGTTTTAAAAGGATTAATCAATTAGTGTAATGCTATTCAACATGACAAATGTAAAGGATTAAGCCAAGTCTTGCTCATAGACACTAAAAGCATTACATACAGAAACAAAACATTGCAATAGAGAAAAAGGGAATTTGAAACCAAATCTATTGATTCTGTTTTCTGCTTTACTCCTAACAATTCTCTTATTTTCTTAAAGGCAAAGCTTTTGTGATTTTCTTAGCATGGATATCTTTAAGACTGCAAGAATCATTTTTAATTTTAACCACAAGGAAGTCAAGACTTTTTGAAACTTTTTGAGAGCATCTCAAAATTACCAAAAGCCTAGAAATCAATAATGTCACCTGGCAGGAGATGTGAGCTACTCAAATTCAAGTCAAGGTCCAGATCAACATGCTTATTGATTGTTTTGTTGGGGGAGGGAAGGGGAAATTGTTTCCAGCATAGACTTCTCACAAACTGGCATGAGGCATTACATTCTGTCAAATATTCTCAGCTTTCCTACTTCACGCAATATTTGAAAAAATGTGGGCTTAGGCTCCTGAAGAGCGAGAAAGAGACAGACTAGATCACTCTGAAATGAATAGAAGTTGAATGCTTAATATGTTATAGTGGTTTTTTGTGAACATTTCTTTCTCAATGACCTGAACCTTAAATATGGTTCACAATTGAAACAATGAACAAAGTACTTCACTACTTGTTTCAGTGACTTCCGAAGTACTAAAATTAAGCCTAACCTTTTAAAATGGAAAAGCCACACGGTGGCAGGAGTGAACAAGGCATGTGAAAAACCTGCCCTGCTAAATTCTTCCCTCAGTTTTAACTACATAATGTTCCCTTCTACAGCACAGCTGAAGGTCTGTGGCTGAATTTTTAAATCTAACAGGCACTAACATAATTAATTAGTTGCAATGTTTTAAAAAAAGTCCATAACTTCTAAGTTTCTGATACTACTCACCAACTTCAGCAGGAATTATACAGTAAATGTTAATATTACGGTAGCTTCTGAAATTATGTAGTAGAGTTAAGATATGGAATCTGCAACCTGGTTTCAGATTGTCTACACTGCCATATATTCCCAGAGCATCAGTGATGCAGTGACTAGAAGCGATCTTCACACAACTATTCTCCTGTTGTGGCTCTTATGGTGACACTACCTAGTTAATGACAGGCCATAAATACTGCTTCAAATTCACAATTCTCCAAAAATGAAATATTTAGCCCTTAATTTTTCATGGAATGTGCTACACCATGAACAGGTCTGCTATGCAAAAATGAAAAGCCTGATTTTTCAGTTTAAGATCTAGCAAGAGCAGTCTAAACTTCCAATCCTCCAATTTACAACCATCTGGACATACCCTTCACTTCAATCACAATACACTGTAGATGTCTCAGTGCAGTTCACACTGTTTTCTAGTTAATGGCCCGTGGAAACAATGACGCACTTAGCTGCATATACTGTTAAGTACCTACACAGATGCAGCCAAAACTGAAGACGGACCAGTTACTTTTGCAATTAAGATATAGTTCTGATAGCTGACTTCTATTAGATAGAGTGGATTTTGCAGTTTAGCAGACGTATAATCAGGATTCCTAACTTAAGGGCTATGACTCTTTAACCTGTATTTGAAGACTTCATGGCATCTTTTTCATTAGTTCTATCATTTAAATCACTGACTCAACATATTCCATAAAAATAATTTTCATCTAATCTGAACATTTCTTCAACTTCAATCTATTTTAAAATGTTGAACCTTACTAAGAATCATCCACAGGATTTTTTAGCATATTTGATTTAAGGGGAAAGAAGACACAAAGGAATCCAATAGTATATGATTCTCTTAGCTCCATACCTATCAGTGCAAGAACTTTCTTAGGAGTGTAAACAGTGTTGTAAAGTTTCTGAAATCCTGGTGTCCCTCATCATAGCCCTGGTCACACCCAGCTCTTAATGCTAACAGGAGCAGCAGAAGTTACTCACCCTCTCAGAGGATAGGCTTATGTCTCTCTAAACTCTGTTTTATTGGATTTTTTTTTTTCTTTAACCTATTGACTACCAATGGAGATCACACTGAGAAGTTTTCTAATAAATAACTGTTTTAGTGATTAACTGATCTGACAAGAAAGCATTCATAAAAATCTTAAACTGCCTTACAACTAAATAGTTTTCACTTCCCTGTCTGTTCTCTTTTAATACTCAGCTTTCATGGCTGAACTTCTCAGTTTCATTCTAAGTCCATATATGATTCTTAATAATCTTGACTAACTTATTTCTCATAGTTCTCATTTCTCATATTTTACTCAAAAAAGCCAATAACTTTTCTTTGGCTTCCCTTTTCCTAATATAGGCAGAAAAGGGAGGAATACAAGAGCTGTACACTAACCTGTCGAGAAAACCTTCACCACCATTAATATTTGCTAATTTTGCATCTTCTAAAATATTTATTCTTTATCAGACTCTTGTTTGAATGTGAAAGAATTTGCATTCCTATGTTGTTTCTGTGCCATCTGTTAGCTTCCAGGTTCTTTTACCCTTTTCACCCCAGCACTGCAGGCAAATCTTTCATTTAGTCCTGTTAATTGTAACCCTAAGAGCTCCTTAACTGCAGCCTGAACTGTCTTTAAAAAGTCTCATAACTTTTGCTTTACTTCTTCCTAGAAAATGTTCTGGTGGTTTAAAAAAATAATGTTTTTCTTTATTATAATGCAGTTACCCTGTTTCTGCTTTCAGATAAGGATCTCTGATTTCGCTTGTGCTACTCCTTAAATTACGAGTTGCCTGTAAACATTCACAAAGCTCCATTGTTTTAATCCCGATAACTGTTATAACTCTTTTACTGTGATGCCTACATAAACATTTTGATGTCAACAGGCAACAAATGGTGTAAGGCTGATGCTTTCTCTTTATGTTCTTTTCTATCCTTCTTATATATTGGCTGTACAAACTAAAAATTCCTCAGACTTTCCTTCAATCCATTTAATACAAGATAAATTCACTTTAAGCAGCATGATTCTACTACAGTAAATGTGAAAAAATCCTGATGTAAATCCATGGAATGTTCACAGCAAGTTTCAGGCTGAGAAATACTGAAATGTTAAGAGATAAATGTTAGGAGATTATTAATTTTTACAAATGTGAGAAATTCAAACTATCTGGTCACCTCCTAGTACTCAGTGTTCTAAGCACTGTTGCACTGACTCTGCATCATGCTCCCTGTGCTTCAGTGTAGTCTGAGGTGATTTGACTCAGGTGACTGAAGTGGCTCTCTCTTAGCTCAGCCTTTTGCCTTGCTATGTCATGAGAAATAGCTGGATACTGAAACCACAGAGCAGACTTCATAAACAAGGGTGGAAAGATTAGGAAGTAAGAAAAAAAAAGAGGAACTCAAATGACATGAAGCCTCAGTTTTCTCAGAAGAATCTGAGTGTGTCAAGATTCACTAGGAAGATTGATCTCACCTCCAAGTCACTATTTTGATCTAGCTTCAACAACAGACAGATGTGAGAGCATGTTAGCACTGATGAAGTGATAAATCTGGCTGCATTACTAGACCTGATGTGTACCTGCTCAAGGAAGCAGCAGACAGCAGCATCAGCTTGTACTTTTAGGTTAGCCCTAATGGTGCCAGTTACATGACTGTTGTGTTGACAAAATATTACATCACTGGGGGTTTTAACTGTGCCTACCAACATTGGCAAGAATTAACTCTATTTACTCTACATAAAAGTGAAATTAGTTAAGGTTGCTATATTAGTATCTTCTACTACTTCTCAAACAGCCTTCAAAAGAAACACAGATCTTAGAGATGGTTGTCTACTGGAGGCAGAACCAAGGCCATTAATAAGAACTTAAGAGGGACAGCTCTAGCTCCTTGACGGACCTCATGTTTTACAAGGACTTCAGTACTGCAGTCGTGAGTAAAAAGCAGTGGAGAAAAAATGTGAAAAATTAATATTGAGGCAGAAAATTCATGCACAAACTGATAGAAAGGAAAACTTTAGCTTGTACTAAAGTTTGTCTGGGTCTTCTTCCACCCTGTGAGTTGTGCAATGCTTGACTCCTTGTGGTCTAGAAGTTCAGTTGCAGAGCTCATGGGCTCATGAGATAGTAAATCTCCTCATCTGTTCTGTGTTGTTGAATAGCGAGTGATTGCTATCTCAAGAACATATTGCAAAAAACAGCTTCACTTTTTTATGAGTAGATAATTGGAGTTGCTGGTTTTTTTGTGAGGTAATGTCACATTGCTATATTGAATGTACTATAGCAATTAAAAGCCATTAGAGGGGTGAAAAAGAGTGGTAGGTAAAAGATGGGGTAAAGTCTAACGGGTTTCATCTGTTGCTTACTACGTGCTCCAAACAAGACCTTGCTATTGAAGGAAAACCCTCTGTGCTGTGGACTTTTCTACTGTTCAGGAGAAAAAATACTTTTTGATAACAAGCAGGAATAACAAATATATATGCAAAGTTTAGAGAAATACTCTTCCATTAACGGCTAAGGATTTTACTTCCTCATGTTTATTTTAGTTTATAAGCTAAATTAATACAACTCAAATATCCTTTACTGTGACACAATCAGACTTAAAAAATTAACTTCTAGTTAGTATTTGTAATTTCTTTGTAAAGATGAGTAATGTAGCTATTTACCAGCTGTCCAGAACAGGGTATATGAAATTACAGTATGCTTCGTAATCAGTAGTTATCTTGATCTTATTACAAATTATTGACTTAAAAATTAACAAAAGTAAGCATAAAATATGTTAGGCACAATTGAAATAAATAAAACATCAAAAGCAAACACTTGATGCCATGCAGTTTTTCACAGTGAGTTTGCACACATTCACAAAACTAAAGACCTTGCAAATACAAGTCTTATTGGTTTCTTATGGCAAAGTCCACTATTCCATAAGAGAAGAAAAAAATACTGCTTTTATTTGCAAGGCAAAGTTCTTATGATATTAAACACTTTGTACTGCTGCCATAACTTTCTTACACATAAAAAATAATACCAGGGACCTCTCCTTCCTCCTCACCTGAGCATGATCCAATTCCCCCATAATTTAATAGACATCTTGGAAGCTTAACTTCTTTGAATCAAAAATTTTGAGGATACTCAAAGTATATATATTTAATACACCAATAGTTTAATTGCCACTGAAGCATGCAATGTGTTTGACATCAAATATAGCATGCAGTCTGCAGTGATGTTAGCCATACCACACAGTTCTCATACCTTCCGCTTCTTCTGGAGGGATGTCACACTCCACATTTGACTTGTTCAAACCTACTACCCCAAGATAATGCAGTAAATGAGCTTGACTGTGTAAACAACCCTTATTACTTTCAAACTTAAATAAAATAATGAATAAAAACAACTTTAGATTTTCCATCAAGCCAGAAGAGTTTTGTGTCATTAGTACATTTAAAAACCATTCTAACCCATATAAAGAATTTAACTTCTTAAAACTTTAGATTATATAAGGATTTTTGAATATGCAGTAATTTTTTTTCTGAAGAAAAACTTAGTTAGAAGCTTTCAAAATCTCTCCTTTCCACATGCAGTTCTTTTCTGTTTTCTGCACACAGACTTTGTAGAAATCAGAAATAATTTTAATGGAAAGTTAAAATGCTGCATTTCTTACAATTTGAGCTTTTAGCTACCTTGCTGAGGCTCTCAGCAACAGTGGAATAGTGCTCATTTCATGATGGAAATATTACGTTATGAACTGAGTTGTCAATGCCAATTGTTATAAAACACACAAGAAAAAAACCCAAAAAGCTTTTCTTTATCTCCAGCTTTCCCTGAACTGCTCAATAAATGAAACTGAGAGTATGATGAGAAAGGACTGCTGAAGGAATGGCACAGATTATTCACTGTCAGAGATTTTCTGTGCCTATCAAAGGATCTTCATGTTTGGCTACAACCAGACTTCTTTTCTTGTCTTCCTCTGTTACAGTCTGACTGATCTGTTCAAACAGCTTTGACATCTTGGCAAACCTCAGGTGATTCTGAAACCTTCGTGCAGCAAAAGCATAAAGCAGAGGGTTAATACAGCTACTGATGAATACGAGTGCTCCAGAGATGTACACTCCTTTGTCTACAATTTCTTCCAGTGCCAAGGACATCGCCTCATTAGAGAGTTCTGTTTCAATTGAAATAATATCCAGGATGTTAAAGAGATGGTGAGGGACCCAGCACAGAATGAACGCCACCACAACGCTGGCAATGAGACGTTCTGATCGCTGCTTGGAGTGGTAAGTCATTCTGCTTATTCTTCTTGCAACACACACATAACAAGTGCAAATGATTAAGAAAGGGATTACAAAACCTGCAAGGGTCTCCAGCAGAAGATATGACACTTTCTGTCTATTAGAAGAGTAGTTGCGACACGTGCATAAAAGTCGACCGTTCGTTTCTTCTGTCTCTTGAAATGGAATGACAGAAATGCCAAAAGCAATAGACAGGAACCAAATGAGGAACACAATCAAAGAAATTTTTCCTTTTCTTCTGTACGTTTGAATTGTGAAAGGGTAAAACACAGCCATTAGTCGCTCCAAGCTGAGTGCTGTAATCAGAAATATACTGGCATACATGCTGCAGTAAATAATGAAAACCAGAATTTTGCAGAAGATGACTCCAAAAATCCATGAGTCAGCAAAGGAGTAAATCCAAACTGGTAAAGTGATCAGTACAAGGACATCAGCAATGGCCAGGTTCAAGATCAGCAGGACTGAAAGAGATACTTGCTTCATTTTTGTACAAACAGTCCAGATGACGATGCAGTTTCCAGGGGTGCCAATAATAAATGACAAGCTCAGTATTATGCAGACTACTGACCTCACAATATTCCATGTTGAGTTGACACTGCTTTCCTCAGCTTGACTCATTCTGGAAATTCTTCCGTTCTTGGTTGCTCTGCGCTCTGCTTTATTCTGAAGGTGTTGGCAAACTACTTGAAAGTTCTCCTCTAGCTGGTGTTCTGAAGGCTAATACAGACTATGAGCTCACATCCTCATGCTCACTCTTACAGACATCTGACCACATATGACAGTTCCGGTTGTTTAGGAGGACGGGTATTTTTGCATACAAAGCAAAAATAAAAATACAGTACAGGACCTGACTTTGCTGTTAGTTGTACATCCATTGTGCTTCAGCAAATTTTAAAGCATGTTGCTAGTCTTTCTAAAGTGTCCCTATTTAAAGAAACTTGCTACTGTTGTGATCTTACTGATCTAATCAACGGCAGTGAGGAGAAAGAAACCCTTTTTATGCTATTCTACTCTTGCTCCTATGAATAAACTCAGCACTTTATAAAAACAAAAAAAAGAGGGGTGGTAGGTAAACTAAAAATGTGCATTACACGTTTGACATGAATTTTAAAGCACAAAAAAGTGTGCTTACTACCTTCATGTCATCTTCTTTAATTCTGCAGAAAAGAGTCAAATATATTTTAGAAATACCCTGGCATAAAGGAAATCAACACTTGTCCTATTTGTACTGTACCAAACAATAACCATCAGAATATTCAGTCTGGATGTAGAGTTATAGGAGATGCTTCATGTCAGAGAGAAAATACATCATTATGTTATTGTCCTGCTGTGCCAGCAATGGGCTATAACTTCATGACTTTTCCTAGGAAACTTGGTAGTCAGTGCAGTATTCAAATCCTAAATGAATCCTAAGTTCTTCAGAGTCTAGCCAAAGAGTATGAAACCATTTTGCTATCCTGATCTCGAAACATCTTTTGAAGTTCATTTCTAAAATGTTAAAGGAGGAACTAGAACAGCAGAGCCAACAGAAATATTCAGGAAGTGGAACTGGAAGGGTATTTACCATAAAAAAAGGTTCACAGAAACAAAGGAGTTATTTATAGCTTTCTTAAATTTAAGAACGTGACACAGATTATTTCCTTAATTTTACAAACCTGGCAAACACAGTGCATAGTATTAAGTCAAAAAGTATTTTTCACCATGGAAAAAGGATTGCAACATGAGCACCCCCAAAGCAGCTTAGCCAGTTTTGCTCTCATAAGAGTATAATGAGATCGAAAGCAAATCCAGAATAACCCCACTGAAGTAAGTATTATATCTTTAAAATACTATTTGTGTAATAAAGATTTAAATTGGGATTTAATCTGATACATGATTCCAGTTCCTTTTTTTTCACCACACTTAATGAGCATCGGGTAGGGGAAAATCTGAAACAAGTTGTTTGTATTCTGAAGGGAATTTCTGGAAACCACTTGTGAAAATTAACTAATGGGAGAAGTGCTGGGCAGTATCTCTTCTTCTAATGAAATCACCTTTACATACATTATTTCTCCAGAAGTACCTTCATAGACTATTTTTAATTTATTGCCAGTGGCATATCTAGATTGAACTAAATTGCAGATTTTTATTGGGAAAAAGATAATCAAGGAGAGATGTCCAGTATCTCTTGTCATCCAGTGCTACAGGGACTGGCAGGTTCTTTAAGTAAAGTCAATCTAGATTATGATTGTTGTGTCACACACCGATTATCAAGACTTTGACCTGAATTGCAGAGAACCCAGGTGACTAAAAGCCTACATAACCAAAGGCTCTAGATAGTAAAGAAAGCTACACTGATTACAAGAAATTCTGCTTAACTGAAAGCTGGGATAATTGCTAAAAATCCTGTGCAGCAGTAAGGTACACTAACTGCTAGAAATTGTAGATAACAATAAGGTATGCTGATGAGTGAATTTTTACCTCATAATGAAGCTCCAATTGTAGCTACTACCTTGTCCTCGTTCTACCAAGGATCCCTAAAAGCACCTGTATGTTCTGTACCATTGTGTGACACCTCTGTAGGATTTTCCTCTCTAAAACTTTACTTTTGGTGGAAAAGAGCAGTTGTCTGAACCATTGGTATGAGTACAGTTCTAATCCAGTAGTGTATAGATCTGGCTGAACTTCCGGAGCATCTGCCCTTACATTTTCCAGAAACACGTTTCTCCACTTGAGTTGAAGTTTGCTTGCCAGACAGCCTCTGCCTCTGGCTGTATCTCTCATTTAAACAAGAAAACAAACGAATCTCTGAATTGCAGCCACAGCCTGGAACTTCTGTTTCAAAAAAATCCCAGAGAAGTGTTGAACTGCTAAGATTTCCTTGAGTAAGACTCTGAAGCCAGGCTATTAGACCAAATATCTCAGACATTGGAGTTAACAGTAGGTCAGGAGCATGTTTCTGAGCAGCTCTCTGTGACTGTTGGATCACTATGAAAACTTCAGACTGTAAGCTGTCTTTAATATTCTCTAAAAGTATCTGGCTGCTATTTATCAAATTTACATTAGTAGCACACAAACTTTATGGGCAATTTAGCAAATATTCCCATTAAGAGAGGGAGCAATGTAATGTAGCCAATAACATGCTAAACACAACAGTGGCTAAACAATTCAGTATCTTACTCACTCTAGTGACCACATGTGGGTGGGCTTTAATGTATGAATGCATTTAGACTTTGGACCACAGAAGTTCTGGTCTACTCCATCACAGCAGTGAAACTAGGCTGCATCTGTGTGTTAAAAAAAACCAAAACAATTTATGTTTTTTGTGTGCATGCATATTATATGTAGTGCAACAACTCAGTCACTAATACAGGAAATTTTCTGTAAGTCTGTTACCTTTAGATTGGCAAATAACTTCTGAAAACTTTCCAAGCTCAAAAAGCCTGTGCTTGAATAGAGTTTGCTTCAGCTTAAGTATCAGGGCTGTGTTTCTCTCAACCTTCAAATTATTTATTTTACTCTGAATGAATGCATGAGCTTCCCTCTGGTGAATGCTCTATAATTTACACTACCCCTGAGCATTTTCCAACAGCTGTGTTTGCACCCCTAAATGTAAATTGTAATTGATATTTCCACCTTTTGCATATTTATTCTGAGAACCAGAGTTTCACTTCAAAATGCTAAGAGCCTCTGTTCAAAGTGTATCCACCCCTCCACGCAGTAAGAGCATCCCTGTAAGGATTTACAGAGTAGCAGATGCATGGCAAATCCAGAATGTGGAACTTGTATCTAGAACTCTACCAAGGAGACTTGAAAAACCCACTTTATATTTTGTCTTCAGAAGGATCCCCTGGATGATTGTCTAGTAAATGATTGTAGAATAATGATTATGAAGTATCACATATCTGCTGACACACTGCAGATTGATGTTATAACCTCATTTGTCTGTTAATATCAAAGGGAAGGAGTTATTAGTCTGAACCCCCCAGTTCTTCAGCCATTGAATCAAGGTGTATTTGCAGGTTTTGTACAAATGTCTTATAACAAACTCAATTGCATGTGCTACTGAGGACATTGTGGAAGTGCCACACTTAGCCTTGATCAAAGAACTATGGACTACTTCACAGCTGATCTAAATGTTGTTTTCTTGACTACAGGAGGGGCTCCTATATAAGGGATTTCATGGAGGTGTGCAGTAGCTAATAATGTCTCTGCTCTGCAATTACTGAAAAGGGAAGTGCAGTGTAGGAAAAGACACACAGCAGATATTTCTAAGGTTTTGCAGTGTTTGTGACAGCAGCCCATGGGGTAGCAAATCCAAATAAGAGCACTCCCAGTGCTGCTTTATCAGAGAGAAAATAACCTAGGGAAGAACTTGGGATCAGTTCCAGAATGTAATAAAAGATGTGTACTTTGCACCATGAAGTTTGAAATACTCTGTTCTGTGTGAATTGTTGTTAATCAGTATTCTAACATCATTAAAAATCTGTATTCCTTACCCAGCTCAGTAGTAAATAACAATAGTTTTATATGGCTGGATAGAGAAAATATTTCCTGTTCGTTATGTTCAGGGAAAACTGCTTTAGGACTTGTGACAGGGAAGTGCTTCCAAGGCACCTGTTGTATGTGCATCAGACATGCTTACATACCAGCACCCTTCTTGCCCTAATAGACTGATCACTGGTAATCAGAACATGTTCCCATGGTGAAAACCACAGAAAAATATTTTCCTTGTACAGACATACCAGGTGCATTAGATTAGAGGTCTTAATTAAGATAGTGTAGAACTGTATTCATAATTCTGACTGTAAGCAGGAATATGAATAACAATTATGCAGAGATTATGGAAAAACCTATAGATACCTTTTCTTGACATTATGAACATATACAGTTTTAGCGTCCTGTTCCAGGACAAGATTTTGAACAGAAAATACATAGATTTGTTACAATCGAGGGCAAGACTGGCCTGTTCAGTATCAGCTATCACTAAGGAGCTATTTGTACACAAACTGTTGCTAGCCAAAATCCTTAACAATACAAGCATATCTGGCACTATAGTTGCTACTGAGTAAATCAAATACACTGTTTACATGCTCCTCCTTTTGAGTAATAAGTTACAGATGACAATACTGCTTGGATGACTTGCTGCTAAGTATTACTTGATTTATTTTTTTATAGTTTAGCCAAATCTACTGCCATTTCCACCTTGTTTACTGGGATTGCACAGAGATATTATTTTGCTATATGATCAATGTCTCTTTTTGTTATTCAGCAGTGATGAAAGAAAGTTTTTAGCAAAGCACGTCTCAGTGAAAGACCTGCGATTAAAAACCCACAAACAGATACTCTGCAGTGCCTGAGCAGCAGCACCAGACGGCAGCTGTTCTTCCCGCGTGGAAGGGGCTGTCCGTGCACTTCTGTGTTTGCAACACAGGGCGGCACTGGGAAACCATCCCTTGGTTTTTGGCTGAGCCTGCAGGCCCGGTGGTGCTGCCTTTCTCTGCACAGGGTGCACGACGTTCAAGGCCATGCGTCTCCACAAAACTGATTCCTTTGCATAAGAAGGTTAGGTGATTGTGATTAAAATGTCAACAAACTTATGGAGAAAAATCACGATGTCTTTTTTTTGTCTTGTACATCACATTATTTTCGAAATACTTGTATTTCTACCTCTCTGCATTCTGTTTTGATACATATCCATTTCCAGTGCTACATTCTGTTTTACCTGATACAGTACGGACAGCTCCCTCTGTGACAAAAAATAACATTCATTTTAAGAAATAATTTTCATTTTCTATGCCTCTGAAGGAACAAAGTTTGGAAAGTTGGTAATTATATTAACAATTGGTTCTTCAGTGTAGTTTCCATTTGTGTCTTCTCTTTGTAAAGCAGATCACATTGTGATCTCTTGGGTTGTGAAACAACCCTGTTCAGCAGATTTGAGCACCTTTGAAGACTTATTTAATTCCTTTATTACACACACCTTAAGCTTGGGTCCCAGTGTGACATGAAGTCTTGATTTTGTGGCCTTGTGTCAGGAGGCTGGTAAACTGTGCTGAAATTAGAAAGACTGTACTGATTTTATGGGGAACACAAGGATCTTTCTCCTGCTCTGTAGTAGGCACCATGTGTGTTAGGAATGCCTGGGTGCTCAGTCACTTAGTAATTAGCATACCTGACATTCTTTTCTGCATAGCCAGAGAAACGAGCACCCTGTGCCATGCTGCTCTTCAGAATGGTCTTGTCCAAGCATTCATAATATGAAACAAAAAGTAATCAGGATTGATTCTGAGATGCTACACAGAGCTACACTAACAGCTATTTAGTAAACACATATATATTGTACACACATAATATATTGTATGGAAATAGTGTAAGATATGCCAACTTCAGGCACAGGTAATTTTTTATCATTCTGTAATGTGAGCTATTGTTTCTGTAGAACTTTTATATAATATTAGAAATGACTGAACAATGATAACTTCTCTATTAAATGAAGCAAGTGCTTTCACTGGAAGAAAGTGGTAGCACCATTCTCTTAGTTAAAAGAATTAATTATTTATGGAATTTAATAGAATGTAAAGCTAATAGACTGTAAAATCATCTGATGTCATACTTTTCCTATATTTGACTCTTGAGGCTAATTATGCGATCTGGTTTTAGGCAGAATTATTTCTTATGTTCTAGTGTTAAGTCAGATCAAAAAGTACTTTTAGCCCAGTATCTTGTCTCTGGTAGCAGCCACAAGCAGGTGCTTAGAGAAGAATGTAAGAACAAGCCATTTGTGTCTATACTTGTCCTACATATACTCTGGCATTCAGTGAATTACAGCTGAGGAGTTTCCTGAATCAGGGATGGTTTCTGTGTGTCTAATAAAGCTTTGTGGACATTTATTCTGTAGACTTCCTAAGCCCATCCTTGAAGTCATGTGAACTTTTAGCGCTGCAGCTTTGATCCACGCTGTGTGAAGACCCACCTCCTCTTGCTTGTTTGCTCGTCTCCTGTTGGCTCCAGCTGGCTCCCCACAGTTCATATGTTGGAAAAAGAGTGAACAGCACATCCATGTTCATCCTTTCCACAGTCCTTCCTTGATTAAACCCTACATCTGTCAGTCATTTCTTAGTTGCAGACTGAAGAGTTCTTACACACATGAATATACCTATATACCTTCCTATACCCCATATAGAAATCGTCCCATGCTTTTCATCATCTTCTCACTGTCTCTTCATTCAGGTATTTTGTTTCTTTCAGACAGAGGAACAGACAACAGACTAGTTCTGAAATTCAATAGTTCAATTAAATCACAGCGTGCTGATGACGGAAAGCAAAAGAAATCGAGACACACAGAGGTCAAAGTTCCCTCATCTCCAGTCTGTCTCACCCTGCTGCAGTGTAACAGGGCTGGCCATACTGCACTCAAACATGTTGGGTTTTTTGGCTTTTTTTTTTTTTTTTCTAATTGGGGATTAGTTTAGTTTACATTCAAACCACAAAAATAATAATTAGCTTTTGTCTTTCTCAATGCCAGTCTGTGCTCTAAGACTTAGAAGACTTTGTTCCAAAGGTCACTGTGTCATTCTTCCTTCATTTACTCCAGATGCTCCACAATCATAGAACTCCTCATGTGATGCAATTACCTCGTAATCCTTAAACCATAGGTTATCCTCTGACTGGTAGAGCTTTTTATCTCTGCTGTGTCCCCTATTCTGTGCTTAAACCACTATAAGTCAAGTAAAATCTAAAATTGCCATTATTTGGTATTGTATGAAAGGCAGCTTTAATTGCATCTGTTACTTTTTTCTTGGTAGCTTTGTGTCTTGTTATGTCTGGCTGTGTGGGAAGCATTTAATCCTCTATGGTATTGAATTGTATCTCTTTAATATCTCTTCTGACAAAGCAAATGTGTGACTACTCTTTCTCTCATGATTGTTGTTTTCCTGTCTTTTGAGTTTGTGACTATTCACCAAGCCCTGTGGTATCTGCCCACGGTGTCACTGAAGCTCTCGCTGCAGCTGTGCTGCCCTGGCTCCCCTTGGGGTTAGCTGCATCTACCTCATGTTGGCCCAGCAAAGTGTTTGCCATGTGCAACATACCCTGATACAAAGGGTTGGTTTTTGGCACATTCTGAGGTCTGTTAGTGAGTGAAAAACAGACAACATAATATGGAAAACATGGCTAAGACTCTTGCTAGACGCTGCTGATGAGTATCCATTGATAAAATTACTAGGGATCCCCCTTGGCATGACAAATCACAGATCCAGTCACAAACTTTACCCATGTTCTAGTCCTCTGATGGAAGTTTTGAACAGTGTTAGGCTCAATTTTATAATTTAGGAGATTTGCTAGGTTGTTGTCATTATGTAATACTGACTTCTATAAAAGTTTATACAGATATCAAGAAGACAACTGTAAAGGATATAAAACCAGATTTTAAACACACATTTATAAAGAACTCACATTTTAAACACTATTAGTCTTTCTGTATTATCTGAGAACAATCATCTTGTGTAAACACAAAAGAAGAACATCAGTACTGTCTAGCAGATTGCCAACATGAGGAAATACCCAATAAAACAGAGTAAGAGAGCAGCTTTGAGAGAACTGTTTTCTGCAGCTAATCAATGCATCTTTGCAGCACACAAACACAGCAGAACCATCTTCACAAGTTATGTTAGAATGAGGTACAAGTAGAAGAGTTGAAATTGCTTCATAATGGTACAACCTTTTACAGGAACACTCA
Source organism: Corvus kubaryi (assembly GCF_017639235.1). NCBI lineage: Eukaryota > Metazoa > Chordata > Aves > Passeriformes > Corvidae > Corvus > Corvus kubaryi. The sequence continues at coordinate 7,991,122 of NW_024581093.1, read as the reverse complement.
TGTATTTCTTGCTTTCAGCAGAAAATTTGTTTTCATGTCACATGATAGCAGTACCCATTTTTTACTGCTTCTCTGGCTTGTAATCTGAGCAGCTTCATTCCCAGCTGCCAAGCACTGATAGCCAAATTAATTTCACCATACCATGAAGAAACTCTTATGAGTGTGAGTCTATTGTCATTATAGCACGGCAACAATATTTACAACATCTCAAGCTGTCTTTAGCATACTAATTAAAAAAAAAAAAATTTCCAACTAAATCCATCTTCTCAAAGTACTATGTCCAGATAGCCTTTGGTAAGCTTCCCATTTCTAATACGTCCACAAGGGTCTCTAAAATATCATTACTCAGGTTAAAACATGACAGGTCAGTTCACTGCTGCCTGTTTAATATGGCCTTTATTCAGTGTTGTTACCAGGAATGTGTTAAAGGAAATGGTGGGATTTTATTAGAATATTCATTTGACATTCACTTATTTGCCCAACAGAACTAACAAAATAATTGTCCTGATCCAAATTTGATCATAGCTATGATTTGAACAAAGGATTAAAATAATGACCTTCAAAAGTCCCTTCCAACCTTAATTTCTCTGTAATTGTATTTTTGCACTGACATGTTTGATAGAGCCTCACATGATGCTACTCATGATGCTGCTGATTCAGCCATTGCCCCATGATTAACTGCTCCCACCTGCCTGTGTCCCTCAGTCTAGAAGGAAACTGTGTCCTTACAGGAATCATCAAGCAATACTTTATAACTTAATCTGCCCAAAGGACGGGACAGTAAAGTGCCTGTGCATTTGTAGCCTATCTCTTACTGTAGAACATGGTACCAGCAAAACAGCAGATCAGGCATTTATTTTTACATTCAGTGGCAGTCAAAATTCAGATCTTAACAATTAATTTTGTTAATCTTGTTAATTTTGTTTGTTTTTAATGTTAATCAAGAAACTTTGCTAAAATGTGGGTCTGCTAAAATGTGGGTCTGTCTTATTTGGTTTTTAAGTGTAGTCAGTTTTCCTATTCATATCTAGTTTTTAATGTGATAAACTGGATTCAAAGGATAGAAAATAAATGGGTGGTCTATGGACATTACATCTTCACATCTAAGATGACATTTGCTTTACAGATGTATCTTTTGGTGGGATTGCATACACATTTCAGAGCCAAAGAGACATAATTATAAAATGAAGAAAAAAATCTTTACATATCTTTTAAGCTCAGGTAAACTCTCATTTTTTAATGCACCAACTAAAGAGGAACTCTCAGATTGTTTCTTACAGGCTGAAGCGAAGTCTCTCAACAAATGTGATCAGGGTCAGATGTTTTTCCATCCTACAGTGTTGGAAAAATTTAGCACCGAAAATGAGTGAGTGAAACCTTATGGAGACTAGGCAAAGACTAATATCCCCTTCAATACATTACTAAATTACTGACACCAGTTTCAGTTCTTCTGGACACACTTGTGTTTGCAGAGATGGATTCACTTTTGTCAGTAATCCATCGGATGCAGAAGTAGCAGTGTTGTGTCTCTTCAGAAGTAGCTCTGAGCTAGCAGATTTCCTAAGCCCTGTATTTCTCTGTGACTTCCCTGACACCCTGTCCAGCTGGGATACCAAACAGGTGTGACACTGGATGAAACTGCTCATTAAACAGTGGGCTCTTGCCTTTTCATTATCTGTGGACTAGAATCCTGAAATGCTGCTGCTTGACTCATGTCACTGTGCCCTCTCCAACCACCCTAATTCTTGTAAGACTTGTTAAGCATGCCAAATTCTGCTTTTTCTCCAAATCTTCTCTTCACAGAAAAAAGTACCTTGTCTGCAGATTACAACCACCTTGACAGCTTTCTACCTCAGAGGGCCTCAGTTTCTCTGCACAGCAAAAGGTGTCAGGTTCTACCACTCTTGCAATGTGCTGGGAAGTTGTACTTTGTGGGAACTTGTGCAAGACATAAACTGTCCCTGAGGGTTCAACCTACTCAGTTTTCATCACAACATGGATTATATTTTCAACACTTTTCCTCATATATTCATCCTACACAAAATTGTATCTCCCCTTTTCATCTTCCCATGCCACCCTTTATTTTTAAATTTTTTAAAATTCCATATATTGCCTAGCTCCAATTCCAAAATTCTTCAGTAGTCCAACCCAGAATACCAGCTCTGAGTAAATCTTGAGTAAAAGTCCCACTGTTTAAGTCTGAGCATTCTTGCTAAAAATTTCTCACTCACAGATTCTAACAAAATTCTCTTTGAGCAGGAATTCTGAAATTCAGCTTGTCAGTAATTAAATCTTCACAATTTACTATGAAGCTCTATTACATGGATGGTTTACAAGGACAAACTAATTTGCTTTAGCAAAACATGAGTCAAAGGAGTAATACGATCTCTATTATATGGCTTAAAGGTTTGAAGATAGAGAGATGACAGTGACTGTTAATCTGTTAATTGTGGTTATCCTACCCTGGCTCTGAGTTTGTGGGTTGATGTTTATGTAAGTCTATATTTCAGTACTCCCACTACCCAATTGCCCTCTTCCCTTTTTTCCAGTCCCTCTTTGACACTGTAACCAAATTTAGCCAGAAAGACAATGAGGAACACAAGTTTTGTTTACAGTCCTAATGCTACTGAGCAGAACCATAGGCAACAATATGGAAGTGGATGTGAAGTGCTGAGGAAGCAGGGAGAAGTGAAAGGAGGAAGTGTCTTTGCAGCCCCAGTTCAAATATGTCAGATTGTGCCCTGGGACTGTGCTACTGCGCTGAGGTGCAAGGACAGAGTAGATTTGTGACAACACTTTTGGTTGTCTTCAAATCTTTCTTTGAAACTGGCTGTCTTCTACTCGTGTAACTCAGCACAGTCCCGTTTGAGGGTATTTGAGCCAATACAAACACCACTTAAATGGCAAGGATCAGAGGCAAACAGAGAATTCTGTTCAATCAAATAAAAGACATTTAAGCAAACAGTAGATTTCTGGAAAGGATTGTTACTTTTAAATAACCAGTGTGCAAACTCATATCCAACTCACAATTTTTGTCAAGTTGCCAGTGAAAGCCCTCAAAAAGTCTTAAACAAAGATAATGCTACTGACACCGTAGTTTCTGGTGTTTAATATAATTTATTTCTATGGTGTGGATTTTTTGGAAGAAGTAAAGAATATTTTCTTAGAAGATGGATTATGAACATAAAAAAAAAATTCTACAGTGGTAACACACTGGCCTCTGAATTATGGATAATGATTTTTTTTCATTTCATACATAAGTGAAAAAGATGCAGTACTCCTTTTATCAGTAGTTCAACTGTAACAACTTCATTTTCCATTTCTAGGCAGCTTTGGATACGAAACATGTGAAGGAAGCAGTATATAGAATGAATTTCATAAAATGATAACCCGGCTGGCATTTTACTGGCAGTTCAGATGTGTAGTTCTGTTGGTTCTGTTATTCTTTAAATCTGCCTTGGGTGATGACTGGTAGATTTCTGTGTGGCTACACAGGGTCATGTTCCCGAACTGCTGTTGGGAAGTCATGCCCTGTTGTCAAGTCATTCTCTGTGGAGAAAGAGCTGGATTGCTCTTCTAACAAAACAGCCCCTGGAAATAGTTACACTGACTCAATTAATAGCAGGGTATCATCAGCTGGAAAGCAATGCCGTGTGTCCAGGCTCCTGGGTTTGTTGGTGTGAGTGACAACAGGACCAGGCACTCAGTGTGAAAACAGAAATTTGCTGTGCATATTTAAACCTTACAAAGGCAAAGAGCTTAATTTACTTTGTGTTTAAATGCAAATGGTCCTGATCTCACAAAAGGACACAATAAAAGGAAAAAACCAACATACACTACTTGATTCACCAGCTGAAAGACAGTTATCTAAAGAGCCTGGGGTTGCAGGAATAGCTATTATGTGCATAGAAGCCTTTTCCTGGAACAGAATTAGATGGAAAGTATTTTAGTGAAGTGCGAAGACATTCCCAGCTGTCAAAACAGCACAGAGATTTGTAAAGGAAATATTAAGATTGGTTTGAAGACATCTTGAGTAGAATTGATGAGGAAATGGTTACAGAAGTGATACCTATGTGATAATCAATAGGAGCACTTGTAAATGCCGACAAATGCAAAGTGTACATCAAGCCCAAAAGGCCTGTGCTTGAGAGGCCTACAGCAAGGCACAGAAAATCTGTCCCAAGATGATGCTTTGATGCCACCCGAGAAAACCCACAAGATGAAGAGGACTTGACAGGTGTCATTCCTTGAACCTTGCGTCACAGTACAAGTGATCCCAGCCAGGCTATTTGGACATGTGCATTTTGGGGCTTTTGACTATGAGAGAAAACTGATTTCAGACACAGTCATTCTTTTAAATACTGTTTTACCCTCCCATAAGGTCTTTTGCTGCATTTTGTAACTTTTAATTCGTACACCAGGTTCACTGTTGCAATCAGTTTTAGTCAGTCATACTTGCACACCCTGCAGTTTGTTTTAGTAGGTGGTCATTTCATGTCAGCACTTGCACAGTGACTAAGCACCTGTCTTTGGATTTGTTGGATGTAAATACACAAGGTGTGGCTGCTGCCTAGAAAAAGGCGAGTCTAGATTTAGCCTTAGCCTTATCCTCCTTAAATGATTTGTTGCTTTTTCTTCTCTTATTTCAGGAGGAAGATGTATTCTTCTCCTTCCATGTCAATGCCAAGACAACATAATTTTTCTAAACTCCTCTCAGTAGGCTGTATATCTGATTTACCAGATTCTGCCTTCACACACAAATCTCTGACACGTCCGTCTTCAGGAATCACAGAAGTTGTTGAACACTGAATTCAGTGAGGCAAGAAGAATTTCAATTTTATATCTTAGTTGGTAGGAGTTACCAAGTCACTAAGTAGTTTTCTACTTCTATTTGTCTTTCACTCACATGTCTTCACTTGTTATATTGTTCATGGTAGTGTATTAACCATTCAAGGTAGGAACATTTCTGAAAATTAGGGGGGACGTAAGAAGCTGTGAAGCAGACAGTGCAGTGCTCCTGTTGCAAAATAACCTTATCAGAAATAGCTTTATCCTGAGCATGAATTGATAACATCTGGCTCAGAAAGTGTGTTTCCACAGCAACAGTAGATATATGAGTGAATCAAGGAAACCTTGTCTGGCCCATCAGCACAATCATTACTGATCATGAGCTGTTGTTACACTGGTTCCAAGTACCATTTTTTTGTCTGTTTAGTTTCTTCATCTGTGGATACCCTTCCTCGTTCCTCTCCACACAAAGACATCCACCAAACTACCTGTACACCAAAGAGAGCACGTAGCCCCTACTAACTGGTATTGCTGAAGCACAAAGGCTTACAACCCTTCTGGTTCCAAATTACTGTAATTACAGGTCTGCCTGTTCTTGTTACATATTTAAAGGTCTAATGATTTTTTTTTTCCCTCTCAGTATTGCCAAACGCCTGATCTCAGGGATCCTCTGTACCAATTAGCTCTCATGTTAGTCGGGTGTTGCCTGAAGTGCAGATATGCCCATGAGCTTCTATATCAGATACCCCGTCCTTTGACCGTGTAATAGTAAAATTCCCAGCTCTCCCATGTACTTTGGCTTTCCCTTAAACCATTCTGACCACGCCCCTTATGCGCTACTTATTTTTAGACATGTTTTGCAGCAAACGCCCATTACTTCGCTGTTAGAATTTATCACGACCGCACAACTGTAGACGTAACAGTGAGAGACAAACGCTCTCCTCCCTCAGCACGTCTCCCTCCTCAGAGCGTTCTGTCGGCCCCAGCCCGGGGCTGCGGGGTGCCCTCCCTACCTGTCGGCCACACTGACAGGGCTTTCCGCGGGGAGATCGAGCTCCCACAGCCAGGGTCGAGCGGCGGCCGGTCGGGCCCTCAGCGCTGGGCGGTGACGCGAGAGGGGGCGGGCCCGGCGGCGCGGGCGGGCCCTTTTCTGGCCGTGCCGGGCGGCGGGGCCGTACTCCGGCCGGGCCGCGGCAGCCGCGGCGCAGCGGTGGCGGCTCCTGGCTCCAGGGTTATGCGCTGGGGCGATGTTTCTGCCGGCTGGCGCCAGGCTCCTCCCGCGCTCCGGACGGAGCTCCTTCCTCAGCCTCCTGCTGCTGCTACTGCTGCTGTGTCCCGGCGGCGGGAGCGCGCTGCGCCGCCGGTCCGCGGGGCCGCCCGTGGTGCTGGGTAAGAGCCGGGGGGCGGCGGGGCGGGCGCTGCGGGGCCGGGCTGAGCCCGCCGGCCCCGGTACCCCCCCC
>NW_024581093.1:7945154-7984474 GCF_017639235.1 Corvus kubaryi | reverse complement strand
CTGTGGATTTGGATGTAGAAAACGCAAAAGGATGTCCTAAGAGGCAGGAGTTGAAACAGGAAAAGTTCTTTGAATTCTGTCTGGGGAGTCTAGAAACAATATTTTATCCCATCGTTCCACTCTGTAGTGCTGGGGTTTAGCAATAGGCCTTGGCGCTTGCTCCAGTGCAAGCTTCTTGTTGACAGAGGTGTTTTAGTTTCTGATCCAATATTGAACTCTATCTGGGAAGGAATCAAAGATTTAAAAGCAATTGGGAGAAAGGGTTACTGTTTGTAGAAGTGTGGATTTACTACTGATGGATCTACTGTAAGTATATATATGTTCCCTAAGGATGGTTTTAAGAACTGTGGCTGACCTACATTTTCTTAAGAGACATTCCAGTAAATACCGTGTGGCTGAGCACATTTGTCTGGAGTGCTTTGCAACAGACTTTCTTGCTGTTACAGTGAATTTTCATCAAAGGCTGCAGAACTTGCATCTCCTACTGTTCTAGTCAGTCTCTGCATTTTAAAATTTGCTGGATTTTTTGCTGCACAGTCCTCACTCTTCTTGCATATGTGATGTGTCGAGATAAGCTTTTTTTTTTTAATTACTGTGATGAAGATGGTGGAAGGGCTTAGGAGAATCATTTCGGGAAGTATTCTAAGTGCTGGCTTAACACAGGTTGTTTGGGGGAAGGGAGGAAAAACCCGCATCACCCGGATGCACAAATGAAAAGGAGATTCAGAGGTGCAAGACTGCATTATACAGGCCTATACAAGCCTGAGGTGAATTTGGAGCCCATACCAGGTGGGAATACAGAGTTGATCCTCCTGATTTATCAGACTGGCATCTAGACTCTTAATTCCTCATGTAAGTTCAGTTTTAAAATAAATTTTTATCTTGTACTAAACAGGGTTTCATGATCAAAGCACTCACTCTTGATCTGTTTGGAAGTTAACACACTTCAGTAGAAAGGGGAGTTAAGTTTGGTCTTACTCTCTGTGGCAAGTTGGCCACCTGATCTTAAGGAATAAAGACAGAAGAAATGCTGTTTAAAGGAATGTTGTCAACATAATGATAACTTCAGAAATCTTTTAGATCAGTGATGGTCACAAGACCCAGTGTAGCTTGCTCTCAAACCTTTTGTGTAATGATCCCACTTTGCAGTTGCAATCTATGCTTACCCAAGTAACAGGGGGGAAGTAGAGCAGAGTCTTGCAAAATATGGAGCATTGCTCATATAAGGGTAACTTCTGTTCTGCTGCCCAGGTACTGACAAAACTGCTGCTTCGAGGAATCTCACATCTGAAAACAGCTGAGCTCCGTGAATACAACCTTGCAACTCTTGGCCGGAGTTGTGATGGCAACAGCTCTCAGATTTGGAGAGCCCCCAGCTGGCTCAGGTGAAAGGTGGTTCTATGGAGCAGCTGTGCCAGTCTAGCAGCTCATTAGTGCTCATCCAGCTTTCCTTGTACCTGTTTGTTGGCCACTTTCTGGAGTCCTTTGTCTTGCTAAAGGATGAGGAAATAACCTGGTGAGGAAGAAGTGATTAATTTTGTAGTTGAATTACTTTAATGGAGGAGCTGGCACAAAGAACATGGAGAGTGGCACCACACCCTTCGGGTTAGGTTTTTTTTTTTAACCTGGTCTGTGCATCCTCAAGGTGCTTTAGTAGCAGGAGTTAGTATGCTTGGAGCTCGTGTTTGTTCATACCAAGGGAGCAACACCAGGGACCAAACTGCCTTGTGTAGTAACTGACAGCAAAATCCTGCAGTGCAATTGCTCAGTTTTCTCTGAGATTGAAATAAAAATGCACTGAAGTGTATTCATATAATAGTGATACTAGAGAAGAAAAAGAAACAGGTGAAAGTCAAAGCCTTACTTGCAGAGCCTGCTTGAAGGCCTGATATCAGGCACAATGCTCATTAAAATTAAGGTATTTTCTTGGATTCCTTTCCCAAGTGTTTTGGGGGAAAAGGAGACTAATTATGATGCTGACTTGCTTTTATGCCTTTTTTAAAGTGTTTTCTATTTAAGCCAGGATGATATAATCATACAGAAAAATCTTTACATATCCTTTAAGCTCAGGTAAACTCTCATTTTTTAATGCACCAACTGAAGAGGAACTCTCAGATTGTTTCTTGTAGGCTGAAGCGAAGTCTCTCAACAAATGTGATCAGGGTCAGATGATAAAACCAGAAAATAACCCACTGAATGTTTCAGTTCTACTGACAATATCTACTAAAAATGTATATTCTGTGCAATTGCTTTTGCATGTTTGCTTTATATTTAGATGAACTATAATTTTTTACACTTATCAGTTTGGTGATATTCAATAGGCTTGTGTTTAATGCTTGTGGCAAATAGATTTGTGGCTGTTCTTCCTCCTTCATTCTCTCATATAGCCCATTGACAATCACTGCATACTATCTTGTGTCTTAGAAGTTTTTGGAGCTGATAACCCAACCTTATAAGATCAGTGTCAGATGCACTGAACTCTACCTTTTAGAGCTGACTAAACACAATTACTATATCAATGTTCTGATACCTTCTGCAAACAATTTGTTAGGTACTTGGCTAAAGTTTTCTAGAAAGACACCTAAATGAAGTTTGTTAATAATTGATTTACATGCAAAAGAGCTTTGCCTGTGAATTCCTGCTGACTGCTAATTGAGCTGCGTGTGTTTGTATGGTCAGCTGGCTAGATGTCAGGAGTGATTTAAATGTTTATGCCTCATGTGATCCAAGGTATCTGGAAGTATCATGTGAGACGTTGTTTGCTTTCTTGTTCCTAATTTTAAACACAGGCCTTTTCTGTGGCAGTCCATGGAGTCTATGAGCTACTTCAAGACATTCTTCTTAGAGAACTGTGGTCAGAGCTTAAAATTAATTTTCCAGGAAAGTTGGTTCATTTTGAAGGAAGACTAATTTATAGAACTATGAAGATGACAGTTATTTGAGGAAATAATCCTGGTTAAAAAGTTAAGATAGTTGATAAATACCCTAAGGCATTTGCATTTCAGATAAAAGTAGTAAAAAAGTACCAACTGCTGGCCCTCTTTTTTTTCTTTTTCCCCACATAAAAAATATCCTGGCTCCCCACCCTATTATTAAATAGGTACCTTTTTTTTTTCCCTTAGGATCCTCGTATTTGGACACTTGTTGAATGATCTTTTTTCTTTGTTATCTGAGCTGTCTTAAGGCAAGTCACTTTCAGGGTGCAATTTGCTTATTGTCTCTTGGTGGGAACTGTGAATCTGTCCTTAAGACTTAAGGACAGTGATAGGCAGGAGTAGGAATGTATCCTAAAGCTAATTACTGCAATTCACAGTCTGTTACCTCCCTTAAACCTAATGATATTCTAAATGTGCTTTTCCTTGAAGTTTCATCATACAAAAGCACATCCCAGAGGGAGATCTACTAGTTTTGTCAGGGAAGATGAGACGCAAAAATCAGCTAAGGATACTATAATATTGGAAGTGAATTGGGCTCATCGATGTGTTAGAGTGAGTTCTGTTGGGATTAGCATCTTTGTGAAAAATGCGGATGTGCTGGAACTGATAGAACATGAAATCTAATGGAAACACTTCTTCCTGCTGAATAAGAAATCTCATTTTTCCAAATGCTGCAGTTCTGAAATTAATAGAGGAATTACACAGCTGCAAATTAGGGAAGCAGGGTGCTGCTAAGGATCTCGTCTTGGACATCTGGTCTTAACTAGTGCTGATGTATTTTGCAGAGCTTCACAAGCAAGTTATTTTGGGGTCAGTGTGCAGGCTTTAAAAAAATAGCAACGCTCTTTAATGTTTCCAGCAAAAAGGTTTAAAAACTACAGATACTGGTAGATGAGAGGATGAGGAGAAAAATTGTATACAGATTACTCTGCCCATGGGTACTTTCTCTGTATGTCCTGAAAGCAAAGGGAAAGACATTTTTCATACTGCTTTCAAATTCAACCATAGAAGATTTGGAAAGCTACATCCTTAACCTACAGAATTAATCTTCAGTGTGATTTTTTTTTTTTTTTTTACTTGTTACTTATAAAAAACCACTAAGTAATTCTCCAGCTGAAATGTAAATCATTAACACTGTTAAACTGGATGGGTTGAAGACTGAAGATCTTGCATGTTTTTTCAATAATCTCTAAAACTGAAATTTGTATTTTGTTCCCTATAGGTTCATCATGAACCATTTTCATTTTGCAGAGTATACTTTACAAAATAAAAAACCTCCAAGGTGTGAATGATAGTGATTAGCAGTTTCATTGTTAATATGGAAATGTAAACATGACAAAAACATTTTTGTTAATCCCTGCTTTACAAACGAACAAGCATCATACTTGTGCATGAGAATTTATTTTTTAACTACAGTATGTATCTTTGCACAGGTAGGGCTTGTCCCTTATCTTTTGTTTAGAATTGAAAAAATTGCCATTTTTCATCTTGTTCCTTATCATCCCTCGAGTAAAAATCAATATGTCATGTTTCTCATCTTGTATCCTGAATTGGACACAGGAGCACAGCCTCTCTCCTCCAGAAGCTTGAAGATAAAATATCTTAACTAAATGAAACTTGCAGTTAATCTAAGATCATTTCATTAAGTCCAAGTGAGACTTTGTACAGTTTCCTGCTTTCAGTGCTTTTATTGATAAATGTATCTTTATTATAATCTTAAACTTCTTCAGTTGTGAGTTTTCCTACTCTGAGCAGGAGTGCTTATGGTTGAGTGCAGTTTGGAAACCTCAGCAAGTTCTCCAAGCTTTAATACCCCAGATGTTTGCCTAAGTCTTTGAAAGGTATCTTTGCTGGAAGAACTTTATTTTTACCCAAGGAAGTGAGATTCCAGGGTAGAACAAAATGTCACTCTTCTTTGTTTTGCATTGAAACTGAGGACAAAATCAACCTGTTCTGTCCTTGGCAGGTCTGCTCCTGAAACTGGCCAGTCATGAAAGATTGATATAAATAGAATTACGTTCTGTTCCTTTTCCAATTAAAAGCACTGATATGGCAGAGGCACAAGACTGGAACAAGTTGTTGCCTTAGTTTTCTAAGCAAGAACTAAGTAGGATTTTGTGGGGTTACAAGACTGAACTTCAGTAAACTCTTTCTAGGGTGTGATGCAATACTGTAATCTCCCTTACTATGCTTTCCAGTATATCAGAGTCCTTGAAATATGACCTAAAATAAACCATGGTCAGCTACTGGGCCTTTTAACGTTTCACTTAAGTTTGCAAAAATAAAGCCCCGTAAAACGTAATGAGAAAGTAGAGGCAGTTAATAAAGAAATCCTGAGGTATATCTTGTGGTGGGGCATAACCTGCAGTGGTTGGAGGTTGTAAGAATGTGGTTGTCTGAAGTTCTGGCCTTTTTCAGTTCTGCAATAAATTTTTCTCTAAAAGCACATCTGGTTTTCCAGTTAAATTGGGCATTCCACTAAAACATATTATCTCTTTCCTTAAAGCATTGCTAAGTATCAGTGTATTGTCGAACTTGAACTGTTTTGATTAAATAATTGGCTGGGGGATGGGGGGAACAAATGTATGGGTAGATCTGCATTAAAAAACTTCAGAACTAAACATTGGCGAGTAATATGGGGTACTGCACACACTAAAAAGAGGGCTTTGTGGAGCTGAAAGGAGTGGAGGGAACCCTTAAGAAGTGTGTAACTTCTAAGTTTTTCTAATACAGAAAAGCTTCTCAGTTACTGAAATGTTTTTGCCTGTCTGGTTCTTGAGGAAGAAATGACTAAACATAACAGGATGTAAGAAGTTTCTCTGAAAACTTGATGCTGAAAATTGTAAGAGTGTTTGGTTAAGACTAATTCTAATTTGGAAAAATATTCCTGTTTCCATCTAGGGTTTAAAAAATAACAAAGAATAAACCTTAATCAAAGGGATACTGGCATTTAGTATGTACCTTAAGGAGGTGCAAATACCCGAGACCCTTCAAGTAGTACTGATGTAAGGTATCCAAAGGAAAAAAAAGTAATACTGTTGTTGTAGCCAAAGCTGTGAATGTAAAAGATATGAAACTGCATTTTTACATTGTTAGCCAACTATGTCTTGTGTTGCAGAAGTGTGGCCTTGTGTGATAAAGGGCAGATAAATAATATAAATGGATCTTTTGCTTTTTTTCATTTTTAATGTTAAATTGATAGTTTGCAGGCAGCTGTTTAAAAAGAAAGACTTGCATGTGCAGTTGTGATGCTCTGAAAAAAAAGTTCTTTCGGAAAGATTCAGTTTGTAATTTAAAACACAGATAATTTTGGTGATGTCCAAGACAATCTTTTTCTTTGTACCCATGGCCTTATATGATGTGGTCCCATATAGTCTGCTCTTTGAAGTTATGAGCTGTTGATCCAGTCATTCTACATGTTGGTTTCTCAGCTAATGATTTTTGAAAATACATATTTTCAGTGGAAAATGTATAGGTAATACCTTCTTATGTAGTATTTAAATATTTTTAAATATTAAAATTATTTATTTTAGTTACAAAACAGTATTTAGCTGTGTATACTGCAATATAAAATGTTATATATTTTAATTAACTGTCTCGTTTTTATCTCTCTCTCTCCTTTTTATATTTTTCAGTTCCAGGGGACTTAGGTAATCAGTTGGAAGCAAAGTTAGATAAGCCATCAGTGGTTCACTATCTCTGCTCTAAGAAGACAGACAGTTATTTTACACTCTGGCTGAATCTAGAATTGCTTCTGCCTGTCATCATTGACTGCTGGATTGATAATATCAGGTAAGATCAGAAATGCTGCTCTTTGCAGTTACGTCCTTTCCTTAGGCTGGCATGCAGAATGGCTGCCTTTAAATTCCTTTTCTGATTCAAGACCAGTGAGAGAAGTTACTTGGAATTTCTGCTGGTTTTGGAGTCAGGCTCTTCTTGGTGCTGCCAAGCAATAGGACAAGAGGAAATGGGGAGAAGCTGATGCACAGAAGTTCCACCTGAAATATTTTGGTTTTAAAAATTGCCTAATTTAAAGCTTTCACACTATTTCATAATTCAATCTGCTTTATTAATGTTCCTGTAAAAATAATATAAATATATGAAAACAAGAAATAATTAGCTGGTGCAATTAAAAACTATTTATTTTATTGGCATATTGCTCGCTTATGAATGTACTGAGCTGTTGTAAAGCAGCTTTGTCTTGCCCTATGTCTTATGGATTAGAGAGATCTTTGTTGAGAGAAGATTTGTGCATCAGTTTAGATTCTTAGACTCCATCTAGGGGTAAAAGCTTGCATTCAGGAATGGCAATTGTATTGATACGGTATTAAAAACAAACCAACCCCCAACTATAATAATAGGGATGACTAAAGAAATAAACTCCTGACTCAATGCTCCAGAGTCTTCACATCTTAAGTTGATTTGAAAAGTATTTACAAAACACTCAATGCCTCAATATGTTTCCTGAGGTGCCAATCATTATTAACAAAGAAAAATATTCCCTTATGCTGGTATGGATGTTTCTAGTTAAATGGAAATTAATTATGTTTAGGTAGGATAATATTTTTGATGTCTGATTTTATAGGTATTTTATGTCCTATTGCCACATTCTTATGCTCTTTATAAGTTTTTTCCATTTTGTGGCTTGATGCAAAGTCAAATGGTACAGAACTATATAAAGTAGCTTATCTTTTAAAGATGAAGCTCAGCCATAGTTCCTATACTCAGTTTTACAGAGTTGAAAAGTCTTAGATTCTGCATGTAAAGCATTAAAGTAATTGTTTGCACTGTATAACCTCTTAGCCATGAGAGTACTCTGGTCATCTCTGCTTGGGTTAGGTTTTTTTCCTCCTTCTGAGTAATAGTATTTAAAGTTCTTGTACTGCACTCAGAATGTAAGACCCAGTGTGGTTGAGGGTTGTCATGTGGCAATATAACATGTTTCATGGTTTTTTTCATTGTTTTTCTTCCCCTCCTCCCCAGGCTGGTATATAATCGAACAAGTAAGGTTACAGAACCACCAGATGGAGTGGATATCAGAGTACCAGGATTTGGGCAGACGTTCTCCTTGGAATTTCTTGACCCAAGTAAAAGGAGCGTTGGTATGTACAAGCTGTGTTGGGAGTGCTTTGTCACTTTGGGGGTTTTTCTAGCTTGTCTTTATGCAGCAAGCTACTGAAATGTGTTTTCAAATTACAGTTCCATGAGCTCACTTTGCTTTAAAGAGTTTTCATTACATTGTATTGATTCGTTTGGCCTGACAGATTGAGACAAGAAGATTCCATGTTATTTAGTGTTGTGTCAAATCTGAGTTTGCTGGATGAAATCTGAGTAGGCATGGTGAGGACAGATGCTTTCTGAAAATGAGATGGGTTGAGTAGAAAATTCTGTGACTGAAGCTTGACAAGCAAAACTGAAATAAAAGCACTTCAGCTTGGTTCTGAGTGAGATGTTCTTTGGCCTTAGGTATGGGTTATTGGGATTGGGAGTTATGGTACCACAATCTATAGCTCCTTGTATTTTGTTGATGTCAGAATAATTATATAATTGCATTTGTGCTGCAAAAGATTTCTGCATTAATGTATCTGCAGGGTTTTTTGTATAGTGCTTTTGTAGAAGTCATGTTTCAGAAACCACTGAGTTTGATAAGCTTTTGTGAGTTGTTGTTAGCTGTGGCTGAAGACTGGAGGAGTTGAAGAGTCAGTAATGCACTGAGCTTCATGTGCTTCATAGCATGGATCTGTTCTTTAAGGGCAGTGACGTGCTTAATGATCTGCACTAGATCACTCTTACAACTACAACAGGTTTATGATTAAATTCTCTGCTTGAGGGACTATATGATAAACATTCAAGACTAACGAGTGAGGTTCTGCTCAAAACTTAAATATGACTCTGATGTTCAGTAGACTGTTCTGATGCTGTTACTGGAGGCATGATGTCGAGGTAATACTTAAATCCTACGTGTCAAACCTTGTAATATGTAACATCTTTTAATATGTAGTCTGCAACTGTTTCCTTTCTTTGCTATTAAAGCTTTATGTTCAGTTACTTAAGTCTTAATCCACTACCCCAGAGATAGAAAAGCAGTTTTGGGGTAGTTTCCAAAGTTCTGCCCTGGGGTGCGCAATAAGCATTTGTTTCCAAGAATAAGTGTTAGTGAAGTCCAGGCCAACCTTTATACCCTACCTGACATTAATTTGCAAACAACAAAAGCTATGACTGCCGAAAACCCCTCAGAAATTATTATGTTGCAGTTCAAGGGTAGACTTCTCTCTGATGAGTAAAATTTATCCACTTTGTGTATACTACATTTTGCTGCCAAAATGTTTGAGAGATCAGACAACTAGTAAGAAGTTTTAAAAGTGATGTTCTCTGTTTTGGGGGATAGTGAGCATAACTCATTTTGTTTAATATGCATGCAGCTTTCCGATTGTTAAAGGCAAACTGCAGGTTTAATGTCTATGTGCTGTCGGAGATAATGCCTCTGGAACTTTGTTTTGCAGTAGTGTCTGGCAGCTTTTTCTCACACTAACCTTGTTACCGTTCTGTTTCTCTCTTATCTGATGTTTACAGGAAGTTACTTTTATATGTTGGTGCAGAGTTTAGTAGATTGGGGCTACAAACGTGACGAAGATGTAAGAGGAGCACCTTATGACTGGAGAAAGGCACCAAGTAAATAATATACCGTTACTTAAAAATTTTTGACTCTCCTAGCCAGCAAACAATGTATTGAATTTCTTCTCCCGCCCTGTACAATTATACCTAAAAACTTAATTTTGATTAGTTCTTGGGGCCTGGGTACTCCTAGATGTAGATGCAAGCTCAGTGTTGTGGGTTTTTTTTCTTCTTTAAACAACTTGCCACTTAAAACTTGCTTAAAACCAGAACAAAACAACAGAAAAAGCCCATTTCACCAAAGCACATGCACACAAAACCCCCACCCTCCCATTTAATATTAGAATTTCTAAGTTCTGAATTATTAATGCCACAGACAGTTCAACACAATTATTTAAAAGCTTATTTTTTTTTAAAGCTTAGCATTCACAATTAATAATTATCACTGTGTAATCTGTTTGTTTTAGATGAGAATGAAGACTATTTTGTGGCACTTCGCAAGATGATAGAGTTACTGTATGAGCGATATGGAAGCCCTGTTGTCCTAATTGCCCACAGTATGGGTAACATGTACACCCTCTACTTCCTCAACCGACAGCCCCAGGATTGGAAAGACAAGTACATCAAGGATTATGTGTCATTAGGAGCTCCATGGGGAGGAGTGGCTAAAACTCTCCGTGTGCTGGCTTCAGGTAGGTAATTTGAGGCTTTGCAGTGCATTTTGTGTGTAGTGCACAATGCTAATGAGACTGTTGACTTTCGGAAGACTGTAAAACTGCAGGATGAGAGTTTAAGGTACCACGAAGGTAAAAATACTTTTTTGTAAGTGATGACAACTTGATGTTTCAAGCCTTGCAACCCAACTGTTATTTTTCATATTTGTGGGGGTGGACTGAGTTTTCTCACATCCTGTAGCCAGGAGCTTTCTCCCTTCTTGACCTCTCGTGGCCTCTTTTGAGCAGATTGTTGTGTCATTTGCTGTTTGGCCTGATGCCTTCTATTTCTGTCCCTTCTGCCACCAACCTGATTGCTCTCTGTTCAGTATTGCAAAGCTACCAAGGACTCCAGAGCATTCAGCAGTTTCCTTTGATTAAAGATCACACAGCTGCTTGAGGTTAACATTAAAGGAAATTAATGTTAGACAGGGTGGGGAACCGGTGTCCACAGTGTAAATCTCAGGTGAAAGTTAGAACTCTACAGATTAGGAAAGTGAGTCTTTGAGGTCTTGGGTTTATCACACAGGATATGCCACAGATCAAAAAACCAAAAAATTGAATAAAGCAGCAGAATGTATTTCACTAAGTAGCTTAAAATGACTGATGGAAAATGTTCACTTACCCCATCATGTGATATCATAATTATATCATGTGCTTTGACATTTAGTTCATGATGTTTCTGACTTGTTAGCTTTGAATAGCCACTATCTTCTTCCTAATCAAAGCTGACATCAAAAATTGGACTTATTGTTTTAGATGCAAAATGCAAAACACACAACAAGAGCCAGCCATGCATGGACAGAGCAAAGAATACTTTGCTTAGCAAAGGCACTTGATTCTGAACAGTTGTGCACTACTCCATTACTAATTAGAAAACTTGACTCAATACAAACATCCAATTTACACATTGTTAAAGCTGTTGAAATGGCACTGTAAAAATTGATTTCCCTTTTCCACAGGCTTTGTCTGACACATTTGCATGCTACAGAAATGGCAAGAAGTGAACAATGTTAATATTACCTCCATAAAATTTCACGATTATATAAAATTCCACAGTCCTGTATTTCTGTTGGATTAAACTTTTGTGCTTCATACCTCATCTACACTTTATAATGCATTTCAAGCAAAGTGGCTGATTCTTCCAATGCATAATGAATAGCTAAATTTCTTCTAAAATGTAGTTAGTAATATTTTAATCTGTGTATCTGTTGTACTAAATTTTCATGTTTTCAAGCAGAAATTTAAGAATCATGTGGGAAAGTTAAATGGGCAAACATAATATCAGAATGTACAGTTTTAGGCTGTTTCTGTCTCAAATATCTGTAGTAAAGCAGCACCATCAGCACTTGGATTGCATTAGTCTATTTAAGAGTTCCTAAAGTTATCAGGGTTAGTATGCAGAAGAATTATTGCTTAAAAAAAATATACTGCATTTCAGCAGGAAAGACAAGGCACTCTATGAATGCATTCTTTCTGTTCCCATTCCTGTTTATAAAGTGTAATGCCTAGAAACTTCATGTCAAATCCACAGTTGTTATCAAAGTGGTAAACAGTACACGGATGGAATTGTTTTCTGGAGATTTTTGTGATACTTTCAGCTACTTATACATGTGCTTTGCTGAATCCCACTACAGGGGGCAAAGACACAAAGCTCACAGTGGTTTGTTTCTGGTTTTGAAAGGTTGAAATGCTTGCAGTGTCTTCCTTAGACCTGATGTTATGAGTGTTGTGTCTGCACAACGTCAGACTTACACATCTTGTTGGCCATCCAGTACTTCTTCAGTTATGAAAAAAATAAAAGCACTTTGTAGCAGTTCTGTGAGAGAAGGCTGGAATAGTCAGGTTCTGTGTTTGATTATTCTACTGGAAATAAATGTACACATTCCTTTCATTGTTCAGTTCAGAACTGGGGCTTTCTTTGCTGAAAACTGCCAAGCAGTATTCAGTAGCTTAGTGGTGAGAGTGCACAGTGAAATGCTTAAACCACACAGTGTCATGAAACCCATTTTCCATCACCTTTGTGATTCTCGCTGTGCATTTGAGTTTTCTTTGTCTGTTTCAGACTAGCAATGTCTCCATGTAGTCCTCCTGAAGAAGGCAATACTGCACTTTGTGTCTCTTTGCTGAAGCAATAGTGCCACCCCATGGAACTGAAATGGACCAGAGTATATTTTTCAGGAATGGTGGTTTCGGTTGCAGCATTTCAATTTTTATGGTGTAGTTGACCTGGACCACTACATGCTGTAACCACCTGGATCTAATAATAGAAAATAAAATTCAAAGTTCAGCTGACAAAAGAATTGAGGTGTGACAGCCACTGTGATAATGAAAACAAATAAGGAATATAAACTCATGTCTGTCTCATGGTTTTGGTTTTTTTGTTTGTTTTTTTTTTTTAATAATCTCTATATCAGCCATTTATTAAGCAGCTTTTAATTTTGTGTAGATGCAAGAACAATTGTTGAAATATGCAGAAAGATGCATATAAGTTATCATTTAGTCATGTGTTAGTTTAAGTCATTTTTTACAGTCATTCATCAACTCATATTTAAATTTTGGAAGTTATTAAAACTCAGTTTACAGAAGTTAATTAACAAGACGATCATAAATGAGGAAAAACTTTTCAAATTGTCTGTAAGCCAGGGGAACAAACTTATTATTCATGTCATCACCATGAGTGCTGGTAATTGCTGCTGCTGAAGATTGATGCTTTGCTTTATGGATAATGAAATTCCACTTTTTTTTCCTAAGGTGACAACAACAGAATCCCTGTTATCAGTTCACTCAAGATCAGAGACCAGCAGAGATCAGCAGTTTCCACGAATTGGATGCTCCCCTACAACTACACGTGGCCCCCAGACAAGGTCTTTGTAAGCACACCCACAGCTAACTACACTCTGAGGGATTACTGGAAGTTCTACAGGGACATTAACTTTGAGGATGGATGGCTCATGAGGCAGGACACGGAGCACCTGGTGTACCAGATGACACCGCCCGGGGTGCGCATCCATTGCCTGTATGGCACTGGTGTGGAAACCCCCGATTCTTTCCATTATGAAAGCTTTCCTGACAAAGAACCCAAGATTTTCTACAGTGATGGGGATGGTACAGTGAACTTACAGAGTGCCTTGCAATGTAAAAAGTGGGTGGACAAGCAAAAACAGCAAGTGGTGATGTTTGAGCTTTCAGGAAATGAGCATATTGAAATGCTGTCCAATGATACTACTATCTCCTATGTGAAAAAGCTGCTCTTCGATTTGTGATAACCTTGTGTTGACAGTCATTTTCCTCAACTGTGATGCCTTCCCTTAAATATGGGGAAATGCCTTTTAATCCCTTGATATTTAGATATTTGAATTATTTATTTTGCTTTTTTAAAAGGTTGCGTTCAAGTTGCTTGGTGTCCTAAATGATCGTTTGTCTCTGATTTGTGTTTATGATGCTTCATGGTATTTTCACATTCTGCAAATTTCATCAAATACGCGTTTTGGTGCCTCTGGTGTTGTGTCCAATGGTCACACAGACTTTCCTTCGGAGATTGTGCAGCCCCTTGCACATACCACATGGAGTCATAGATCCCAGAGCTCCTTTGTGTGGTCTTTGCAGGTTTGGAGTGGGAAGGCTAGGAAGGATGGCAATTTTGGATGGCCAAGGGAATGGTATTAACAATTTGGGAAACACAGTAAGCTTTTTAAAGGGTCTTGCGTATTCTGATCCACAGTTCCCAGTGGATTCGTTTGTAAATGTGCGTATCTACTAGGTAAGATACGGAGGAGGTCTGCCTGGAACTGTGCTACCATTGTTGTAATCCAGACTTTTTTTTATTACAGCCTGGGAGAAGAAAAGCTAGATGTGTGAATTACTTGAAGCTTCTTTATTAGGTACCCTACTGGGTTATTTTAGAATGAAGAAATTGTTTGCTCATCAACTTCTAGAATCCCTGATTGCGCAGTCTGGAGTCTGAGGAAATCTCAGCCTGTGCTTTATTTATCAGTGAGGGAATGAAGCTAAACTGTGGTTGGTGCTTGTAATAACTGTAGCAGTGTGGAGTAGCACATAAATCAGAGGTAATTGAATACTGTCAAACAATCTATATAGTGTGGAATTGCATTTCTGGGTGAAAAACAACCTTCTGTAGTGGAAATGATAATGGATGGTGGGCAGTATTTTAAAAAAAAAGTAGACTTCTGAAATGGGGTGGGGAATGGAAGCCAGCATAATATTATATGGAGTGTAAACCTTGTTCTCAGTCAAATACTTTGGCTCTGATCCTGTTGCCTAAGCAGTGATTAAATCAACATTGCTCCACTGAAAATAAATGTTTTAAGACTAAAAGTAACTGCCCATAGATTACAAGTTTCATTTTTGCTGTTTCAAGAAGTTGGGATAAGTGGTTCCGTAAATGTTGCTATAAATTGCTGAACATACAATTCTGTAATTTCCTGCAGTATTGTTTTACTCAATGTTAAAATAGAATAATTTCAACTCTGACCTCCACAGAAGTGGTGGCCTAAAGGCCATCATATTTACCACCGTGATTACAGAAGTCCTGTTGTAGATATAGTTCTACTCAAAAATTCTCACTTGCTTCCTTTAAAACCAGTCACCCGGTTAGACTGCACTTAGTTTTCTGAAAACACAGTTTTGAATGCTTTCAAAATGCTAGGTTCTCCAAGAAAAATGTTTTAAGAGTTTTGGAAACTCATCAAAATATTAAGGATTCATTACTTAAGAAACTGTATTTGTCTAAAGGGTAAAATTTTAACTATTTTGGTAGCATGCCTAAAATGTTTTCTGCCATTGGACATATCAGTAACATGTGTTGAACTGATGAGCTTGAACTCTTGCTATTGTAGAATGGAACCAGGAGGTAGTTTTAAGGCTTTAAGTTTTAATTCAGAAATCTCTTGTTAGTTCAAACTAGCTTGAGCTAGGGTCATCAACAAGCTAAGTATCTTCCTAGGTTTTAACTTCCTTAGGTAGCTTTATTTCTCCCTCTGCATTTTTTCCTAGTACTTATGTTGAGGGAGCGTAGACATTTTCCTGATTTTTAAAATGGATCATTAATCTTGTCCTCACTTGCCCAGGAGCCTACAGTTCAGCAGCAATATTGCCTAGACTTTTCCAGAGTAAGTACTGAGTTGCCCACAGCCTTTATTATGTGTAACTGTTGAAATGAGAAAAAAAAAAAAAACCACAACAAACCCACAACCAACCAACCTAAACAGCCAATCCCCCCCCCAAAATAAAAAACCCTACAACAAGAAGGGGGGGGGTGGAAAAAAACCAACCAAAAATTTCCTCTTTAGCCACGTGATCTATTTTATGCAGGGCTTGTCAGCTGGATAAGCTTCAGGCTTGTGTTCCAAGACTGCTCAAAGATGATAAAGCTCTTCCTTGGTCTGACTCAATTTTTGAATAAATTGCTGTTTGAATAAATTACAGGAAACAGCTAATCACAATCTGTATTTCTTGCTGAAGGAGAATGCATGTTAATAAGCACTGGATTGAGTGGAGCTGGAGGCTGTATTCAGGATACCAATGTAGACATCAAGGGCTGAAAAATGAGAAAACAATTCTTGACCTGATCTGGAGAATGTTTCTAAGCTTCATTTGGATCCTTACCCATTGGTCAGTAGCATTTTCAGTCTCATAGCAAGAATTTAGCTTCAGGGGGTTTTGTGATTTGAAGTTCCAAAATACATTATTAAAAAAATGCTTGTCTTTCTTCCTCTTTTTTTTCTTTTAGTACTTCCAAAATACACTTTTTGTGACCCAAAAAAAGAGAAAAAGCACAACTCTTTTATATTTTTCCAGTTTTGGCAACCAAGTACTGTGTTTCTGAGATTAGTTGGCTGTATCTTTTAACCTAAAGATTTCTAAACCAGTTTTCCATTAGTGGGCAAGCCCTAGAGTGCCTCCTTAAACTTGTGTTAATTAGTGTGGTAAGAGAAACTTGAAGGTTTTTCAAGGCTTTTGTTTGTTCATGTTGTTTGTCACTATAAAGCCTTGTTGTAAGGAAATGTATGTACCTGAGTCCTAAGTACTGTGTGAGAGCAAGCACAGTGCTTCTGGGGTTCTTTGATTGGATGTGGTGGATCTGCAGACTATAGTTTTATGTCCAGAAAGTGTGGTTTTGTTGTTTTGGGGTTTTTTTTCCCTGCCAAGTGATCATCAGCCCTTTCATTTGCAGTTTCTTGCATATTAGGATGTAGCTCTCGTTGAAAAGTGAGTGCGTTATTCAGTTGCTGAAATGGAACCACTGCACTCTGCATGTGAGGAGTGGCTGCTCTCTGCAGCACCATCCTCTGCAAGGACAGTACTGAGCATTGCTGTTACAGACCTGCTGCAGCCACGTGCATTGAGCTTTCTAGATTCATGTGGGGAGAGAGGTCTGAAAAAGAAATATTTAAGGAGAGTGTGGCACTTTGATAAGAGGATTAACTCAGGTGCTTTGCCACGCTGCACATTGGAAATGTTTGAATTCACTAATGTATCTTCATTATACCTAAAGCATTAATTATGTGTCTCTTTCCATAATTTTTACGTAGTTTTTTGTTCTTCCATCATATTTTCAGAAACCAAAACTAGTCTTGAGGACCAAATGTGTTTCTTATTTTTGACAACATGCATAGAAAATGCTGAAGAAGCTTTCAGCTGTCATTGTAGTACTGCTGAAGAGGTTCAGAGTCACTATGTGATTCTGTATAAAAAAAGAAAACTTCAATAACTAGCAATAATTGCAAAGGATTTGCAGACCAAAGGAAGGAATGTTTGGTATTAAGGTAGTTCTTGGAGCACAGTGTGTTCAAGGCCCTCTTAAATTCAGGGAATGTTTGGCAATGACTTTGCTGCTGTACACTAACCAGTATTTTGTACAGAACATATTCTGAGACCTGGCATTTTATATGTTCTTGTGTATGAATGTGTTCAATAGATTTTGAATATTTTATTGTCAAATTTGATAATATAATAAAGTTGATCTAATACAGATTGTCTTCTGTTGTGAATAATGAATGATGTGCTGTTTCAGTTCTCAGAGGAGATGAAAGCTGGGTGCTGTTTCTCTTCCCTAAAGATGCTTGGTGTCTCTCACAGTTATTACTTCTGGGTTAATCTTCCAAATGCACCTGCTGTCTTGTGGTCCATTTAGAGTTCACTGTTAATTGTTCTTGAATTTATGGAGGTGTGGGACTGGGACTACTCAATTTCTTTTTGCTTGCATCTTACTTGCTCATCTTGTGTTCAAAAAAATTTTTCTCAGGATGCCTTATATTCTGCTCAGGTAATTATTTTGAAATTAGTTCCTCAATCCTTAAGTGTTTTAAATGCCTGCAGTTACCTTTATACTGTTGGTTTCCAAACTGATCCACAAACCTGTGCATGATGACCATACAGTTTTATAGTTGTATAAAACAATCTTTTTCAAATTAGAAATAGTGCATTGTGGCTTTGAAGAAACTGCAATGCTAGACAGTGATTCTGTGAGCATCTGGGGTGTTTTTTACATGATAAAGACTGTAATACAAGTTGAGTGTTCGTGACTGCTGTTCCTCTTTGTGCCCTAGATGCCAACTATTTGGACATCTTGTCCCAGTACAGATGTTGTTCATGCCTGCCTCAAGCTTCATTGACCCCATACGATTGCAGGAAAAAGGGGAATGTGGCCTTCCAGCTCTCTATTAATATGGGGAAAGTCCTGCACTAAAGCCATGTGCCCATTCTTGCAAGAAGCTGGGAAGGCTGAGAGCTCAGGGAAAAGGAGGACAGAATGATGATAGGCCTGGTGGAGTGATGCAAAGCCATGAGAGACGTGTGGTCTAATGGAGTGTTGATGTAACCATGGTGTTAGCACAGCTTGTGCACCTTTCAAATAACAAAATTACAGTTACAGATTGTCTGATGCTATTTTGCTGTGCCATCTGAAATTATTTCATTAGTGATGGGATTACAGTTCTGAAAAATGATGCTGATTTTTCTCCTGAGTTGTGGTTTTCCTCCAAAGTTCTAGCTTAATAGTTTGTTTGGGTTTAAGACTAATGTCCTTTGTGGTCACTCAGATCAACAAACGAGTTAAATGGAATATTCATCTCCCAAATCAGCATGCTTTAGGCAAAACTGTAGTATGAGCCCAGGAAATGCAAGAAATTCATATGCAATGTTTTACAAAAAATATTGATGTTAAGTTTGTTTTAATGGTTTGTCTCTCTCTCTATATATATATATGCACAGTAGAGGGCAGTAGTGTGTAAGTTACAGAGATTCTTCAGTTTCATTGAAGGGCATCATGTTAGTTTCACCTGAGAGATACAGGATTGCAGGGAAATGAAGACCTAAGTTTGATATCCACAAGATGTTTCCTGTCCTGAAGCAATTGTACATATTCAGACTCTGCTATGGAGGAACTTTTATTTTCTGAGTTAAAAAGCAGGAAACTTCAGCTTTAATCAAACTCTTGAGTAAAACAATCTGAAGCACAGATTATTCACTCTCATTTACATGCTTAGATTAAAGCACAAATTGGACACTACAACTACATGGAGTGGATTGGTGTGTGATACTATGATGTACAAAAGAGATAATGTATTTTTAAAACAGCACTGCAAATGCTGTCAGCTCTGTTTACTTATTGCACTGCTGAATAATGGATACATATTGTACCTCAAAGTTTTCACTTTGCTTGTAACCACTGACTCACACCTAGTAACCTTTCTGGGAAGGCAGATTTATTGACCAAGCTGCAATTCCATGTATAACTAAAAATGTCACCTTATGTGAGTAAATTCATCAAGACAGATGGTAAGTTTGACTGCCTGCAAATACTGTGCCTACAGATTAAGTATTTTCATCATTATTAGTATTTTTGAGATTGTGTTATGTCTGAGGTAGTCAAAGATGGATTCTAGTACAGGTCTAAGCAGGCTAAGATTAGCCAGGAACACTGCTGTTATCCTAGCTGTGCTAGCAGAGCCTTTGTACCTGTATTAAAAAAAGGCAAGATTACAATATAGGAAATCTCACTAAATGCTATTGTGACCAGTACAGATCAAAGATGACAGTGGAATCTATAAACAGATCTGGGAGACAAAACTGGCAAGGGGGGCAGATATAAGGGGTCCTTGCCTATCCACATCATGAGAACATACTTTCAATGACCAAACCACAACATGTCCTGTAGGTGCCAAAACATGGACTGGCCAGCCCTGCTTTGCACAGTTCAGGTGTCTGGAAGGACCTTTAGAAGGGAATATTGTGCCAGTGAATTGTTAAAGAGGTTTTAGTGGAAGTAAAATCATAAAGCAAAGAATGATGTAGTCTCTGATATGTGTGAAATCCTCACTTCTGTTGTATCTGCTTCAGCCTTGGGCTCTTGTGATATTTGTAGATGAAGGAAGTACTGTTGTCCCTGTTTGACTCAGACCTAGGTAACTTGTTCAAATTCCTTTAGGCAGAATCTAATCACATGCCTTTAACTCCAAAGTTGTGCTCTTGTCATTAAACCATCTTCAGATCGTTTGCAAGTGAGGAAGGGCAAAGCAGCCATGCTAAGCTTGGATAGAGAAAAGAATACTTGAGAAAAATGTGTGAATTAATGCATTTTCTGCATAACATATTCCTTGTTAGTAATTTCATCTTGCTGAGCTAAATCTGGGTTCCAAAGCCATCAATCCCGTATGAAGGTGCATCCTTGTTTTTCCATCTACTGGTAAGTGTATGTTACTTCACATTTTCAGTGTTTCTATTATGTTCATTAGTACTTTTATGCCAGGCTATGGTACAATGAAGAAAAATAGAACTAAAATAGGACATGACTTGGCAAGGGGGAATGCCTTCAAACTGAAAGACGGGAGGTTTATGTTGAATATCAGAAACAAATTCTTTACTGAGAGGCACTGGCACAGGTTGCCCAGGGGAGTTGTGGATACCCCATCCCTTGAAGTGTTTAAGGCTAGGCTGGGTGGGGCTTTCACAGCAACCTGGTTTAGTGTAAAGTGTCTCTGCCTATTGCAGGAGAGTTGGCCCAAGACAATCTTTAAGGCTCCTTTCAACCCAAACCTTTCTATGAACATGAAAGATAAACACCATTAAAAAGTTCCTCAGTCTAGTTTTGGCTCCTAATCCAGTGACACAAGCCCTTTCCTCCTTGCCTTTGATCCAAGCCTTTCCAACCAGGCTTTTGTCATTAAGGCCAAGTTTTTTTCCCTGCTTCAATGGTGCTTAAATCTCAGCACCTTATGCAAAAATAAATCTTCGAAAGCCCAACACAGCATGAAAATCTTCCACGCAGACAGAAGCAAATTGTTAACAATCAACTGTTATGTAGAATCTCTTTTTGGAGAGAGACCAAATGCTTCAATAATGGCAAATTAGCTAAAGAAGCCCATGTTTTCTTAGCAGGGATGCCTATACAACCACAGTATTTAGCTCAGAGCTTAAGGGTGTCAGGAAATCAGAAAAGAGAACTAAAATGTCAGGCAGCAGGAAGAAGTGAGAGGCTGGGCTGGTAAAATGATGCCTGTGGGGCTATGAAGTATTTGTGTTTGTTTTTAAAATCTACTTCATCAAAGCAAAAGGAAAATTCTGACTCCATGAGAGAGAAGGAAAAAACATGTAGCTAGCTGGACTGTAGTTACTGGGATTTGATTATCCTACATCAAAATCGACATAGCAAGAACTAATTTAAAGCTCCCTAGGTTCTCAAGTGGCCAGCAGAGAGTGATGTTGGATTGCTAAACAGTAAAGACTGCAGTTACTGGGAATCCTGAAGTTATGAAGTATATGCACAGGATCAATGTATAGATCACGTGTCTTAAGAGCATGTTTCCTGTGAGAAGCAGCAAAGGATCTGGATTTATATGTGGAGATAGAAAACATTGTCTCTTTTTCTCTGTCTCCACTTAGTTAAAAGTCATTTAGCACTGCAGGGTTCAGAGACCTCTACTATTCATGGTGAGTGACTTGCCTAGCTCTGGTCTCTTCGCTTCAGCTCTGAAAATGTCTCAGTTCCTAGCTAAGGAATTGAGACTCACCTAAGGACCACAAGTCTCACTGTATTTTGCCATTTTTTCATGTCTTCCATTTTAAGAATACAGACCATAGTTTACTTCATCTCCCAGTTCAGACCAGCCTGTGCAATAAATTCAAGGTCATCATGTTATTCCTTTTCCAGCTGTTTTTGTTATTAACTTTCTGAGGAGGATCACTAATTTATTACCACTGAGACAAGGACATAAACACACAAGACAGTAGTATACTCTAAAACAGGAGTATCAGCTAATTTACACAAGAATTTGTCTCTGCAGCTTAACAGTAGAACAAGACAAGTTTTATTACCTAATTCATATGTTTATGATCAGTCTAGAAGGATTCCATTTATAAAGTAAAATTTATACCTTTTGTGATGACATCTCATAGAATTTAGGTGAGAAAATAGTTTGTTCCATAGCAAAAGTTAGAGAGAGTTTTACCAAATTTATTTTTTTAAAAAATTGCCAGATTGTAAATCCATAAAATAATTCCATTTTTTCAGTGTAATAGTGACCTGTTGGATGTATGCCCAAGTATGACCAACTACTAGCAAGTGTTTTTTCAGGAACATAAAACAGTGAGGTGCACAAGAAGAAATACTGCTGCTATGATTCCTGCTACTTCTAGCCCCTGTTAAATATTTACACATTCAAAATTTTATTTAGTTTTTCAGCTAAATACAGTTTTTGTAACACTTCTTGAAGTTTAACATAGCCCTATTTCTGTACAATGAAGCAGCCAGGATTTGGGATCAAATCTACATGAAAAAGTCTCTTATACTTAATGTAAGGCTGTTCTTGGGAACAAGTATTTAGCATCAGGCCCTTAAGAAGCAAGATACATTAATGGAATAGAGTAAGATATTGTGCACTTACTCTTTTCAGAAAGGCTTCTGTAAATGCTAAGTGTGTGTTCAGTCAGTATTTTTTCCCAAAAGTTTCAGACCAATAGAGTAAACAATTTAATTTGTTACTGTTTGTTTCTATTTCCTGTACTCCAATTAACAAACTGAGAAATTAAACTGATTTGTCTGGTTTCACTAATGAATAGAAAGCAAACAGAAAGGTCAGGCTCAGACTGACTTTTTGGAAATGTACAAACACATGATCCATAAAAATATTTTTTTTGTAAAGAAATGGCAGGTTGAAAACAGGAAACGCCATATTTTTATCTGCTGAAATTAGTCAAGTTGTGGTAAATAATAAGAGCAGTAGGGTTTAGATCCGACCTTACATTCCATCTGTTTTACTATAACAGCTCTGAGTTCCAGTTGCAACCAGGAACAAACCGACAGCACCAAAACAGACTGGGAGGCTCTGGCTGCCTTCAGCAAATAGGAGCAGGCTGTGGAGCTTCCTGTAAGACACAAAACTGAGTGAAGCAGCCCAAAGCATGTCACTGAAAGCTCATGAGACTTGTCACAAACTTTTACTGATAAGCTGTTAATTACCCCTTTGCTGTTGTCGTGTCATCTTTGCTATAGTTCTGTAATGAATTGGTTGCAGAGAAAGAACTCATTTTCTCCCAAGCTCTGTGTGTGTCATCAAGGCAAGTAGTGAGTCACTATCAGAGCAAATTTGACTTCAGTGGTATTGTGGTTTAACCCTCTGCAAGGTCCTTGTTTCAAGATGCAGCATCTACAGCTTTCCAGTCCTCAGCACAGGACCACTGTTCTCTGTGTTTCCAACTACTCAGAGTTGGTGCACAAACTTGTCTCGGTAGCAAAGTTAAAAATTATGAAATGCCTATTAATTCAAAATGGATGTAATGGGTAATTTTCAACCCACTGTACTTGTAGTTTGGGACATAGTTATAACACTCATTTACTTCTCTAAATAAGGCACCCTATTTCAAAAGGTGTGTGGGAAGCTATGCACAAATGCAGTCGGTAGGAATTTGTATGCTAAACTCCCACATTACATTAAAATGTCCTGCACCACAGGAGGTGGTATGTAGGAGTGGGTGGGCAAACTTCAGAACAGAAGAAGGTACTGAATCACTTGAAAAATTCTCCTTACTCTTTATTTATGTATTCAATTACTTGTTCCAGTTTTTACCTCCTAAGCATTCTTATTTCACAGTGTTATTTCAAGGCTGAATAGAAGTGCTACATTCTTGATGCAAACCTGTCTTTACTCCCACTTCCACCTCTCTTTAAATTTGAGATGCAAAATTTTACTGAAACGTGATGAACCAACTCCCAATACAAGTTTCAAACCTAGCTTGCAGTTGTCAGTTGTTATCCAGGATTCCCAAAGAGATACCACAATTCTGCAACAGTTGAAGACATTCATATTTTGTAGACAAACAAGTACTGTTGTGTTACAGTTCACATAAAACAGGAGAAATATATGGTACATATTGTAATACAAACTTTCATTGGGTGCTTTAAGAAATGCAACTTTTCTTTTTAGTTCATCCAGGTGTTAGAACTGCCCCCAAGCTGGGAAAGAAAATGTTCATTGGTTAAGAAGCTCTCCTAGAAAAATAGCAGTGCTTGAATTCTGACACTGCATGGCTGGAAAAGGGACAATAGCTGGGTGTCTGCGTGATTCTAGAGCAGCAAAAGCATCAGGGCCAGCTGCTTGGACAGACAGTAGTTATACCCTTGACCAAAGACTGCATTTTTAAGTGGTCTCAAGTGATTCTAAATTTGTGTGTTTATGCATTTCTCCTTTTACAGAGAATTCAAACCTGAGCTTACTGCATTTAAAACTCTCCTTAACTTTACCAACAATCTGCTCTGTAAGCTGGACTTGCACTTAAAAGTCAACTATGGAAGACAGCATAGCTTCTAATTCATTACTGAATTCTCTATTTCTGGTAATTTTCAAAACTTCTGCTGGAAAAACTACATTTAGTCCAAAGACTTATTATATCATGCTTTAAAATTAGCTTGTGACTTCTAAGTGCAGTTCTGGAATGGCAGGGTTTCATTAGAGATGTTTCCAAAACTAGTAATTACCCTCTTAATGAGCCCTTGATGATATTGTTTATATTTATAATTAGATTTACAGGGGACACTCAATCAGTTCAAACACAGCTGGGTGCATGATGCTGGCTGAGACAGTCAATCTACTGGAATGTCCAGTCAGACACAATTGCCTTTTGACAAAGATTACTGAGCACCGAGAACTGGCACCTTGCAATCTGCAAAGCTAATGAAAATACTGCTGCTTTGCATATTCCACTATAAAAATGGTGATTCTCTGCTAGGGGAAAGATTTTTTTTTTTTTTTTTTTTTTTTTTTAAATCAAGCTGGCTCTCAGTTTTGTTCCTACTGAGTTCTGCAGTATTTGTGGATATTTGGGATTTTGAAGGCGGGGGAAAGTGGTGTCTCATTCACTGAGATACTTAGCCCAAGGACAAGGGGGAATGACTTCAAACAGAAGGAGAATAGGTTTAAATTAGATTTTAAGATGAATTTTATTTACTCCTATTCTATAAGTCAGAATTGTTAGAACAAGATGTACAAGTCTATGATCTTATGGAAGCTGTCTTGACCTACATCTGATGGCACGTCCAGAAACAATGGGGCACAGTATAACATCAACTAAACACAAATCTACAAACCAGAAATTACAGGAATTCCTAATGTTTCATTTCTATGTTGCTAATAATAAGTGATGTCTTTGACTCTTTAAAATCTCGAGATGTTAAGAAGAGAAAAATATTTATGTACCTGTCAGAGTGATCTGATAACTTGTACAAGTCTTTACCTGTGTAGTGCCTAATGTTAACTATTCCTTACTGTGTAATTTCTTTCTTCTTCAATATCTGTACATTGCCTTTCTGTGCTCCATTTATTTCAGTGCTTCTTCTATCCACAGAACCGTTCTAACCTACAAACATGCCCATGAAAACTGGAGGAGCTCCACGGAAACTAAGGTATTCCTTTTCAAACTGACTAATTTCCTTACGTAACTGCCAGAAGATGATCTCGTAGAGCTAATGCATTGATGAAGATGGGTAGAACATGCATAGGCAATAATGTACTTACACAGACTGATGTTTGCTACTTTGCTTTAAAAATTATTTTCTGTAGTTAAATGCTACTATGTGTTCTGCAGCTGGAAACTAAACCAGGAAAGCTGTATGTTCCATTTTCTCTGTTGGAGTGACCATGCCCATCAAGCACACCAACTGCAGAATAGAAAGCAAAGTTGTAAAGTTGTTAGTAACATTCTAATTTACTCTAGAAGTTTACATAGGGCTCCTAAGGCTGACTGACAAAATTTTCCCCTTAATTTTAAAATAAAAATTAATTTAAAAATTAAACTTCATCTTTGTCACCCAGCTGAATGTTACAGTGGGGATACTGCAACACGTGTATCAGACAACGAGGCCCATGGAAAAGAAATATATATGGACCGATTCTTGCTAGATGTTTCAGAGATGTTTATTTCTCCAGCCGCATGGCCGGGGCTCTGCTGAGGAACTGAGGCAATCACAGGACCCGAGGGTCCTTTGCCCATGCAGGGGAACACAAAACAACCAATGGGGAACGAGGCTGACCAGGGGCAGGGAAAGCCCGTGCCTCCCCCCAGGGACCCTCTCCCACATGGCAGGGGGGATGGGCCCCAACATTTCACCCCTTTATTTTTAACAAAGAGAGATTTAAAACTTAACATTGAAAACAACTGGATAGGCATAACAATAAGTTTCAAAACAAAACAAGCCACCCTCCTGAGTCTTTAAAAGTCCAAACAGATTCTCTGGAGCATCTTAAGGCTGACAGAAGGGAGACAGGACTCTCTGAGCCTGCTTTGTGGGGAAACTGAGGCAGGAGAGGGTTTCTTCCATTTGTACCTGTTGGAACTCTAAACAGCAATTGTTAATTTCTTCCCGCCCCCTCTTCATCCCCCACTCGGCATTGGAAAGGGATTTTTGGGGAAACAATTGGCAAAGGCATGGTTTTGTGAGGGAAACCATGGGTGAAAAAATGGATTGGGAATACACTGGGGGTAATAGGATATAGGGTAAAAGGGGGAAGGTGGGATTAGGAAAGAGAGATATTGTCTAACATGACTATGATTTTTAGCATATATACTGCCTTTCACAAAAACACCATCAGGCCCAGTGACCTCTGCTGCTTGTAACCCTTTTCTACCTTGCACAATTTTGAACTCTACTACTTCTCCATCTCCTAAACTTGGGATGTATTTTTCAGGGTTATTCTTTTTAATAGCAGTTCTATGAACGAATATGTCTTGCTGGTTGTCACATCTCATTATAAAACCATAATTTTGTTTAACATTATACCATTTTACTATTCCTAAAACCTTAGCTATGATGATTTTTTCCTTTTTCTGAGTGGCTGCTGTTTTCTGTCTCGCTGCATTTTTGCTTTTGCTCACTCCCCTGTTGAAACTGCCAGGGCCGCTGGGGCCATCGGGGCTGCTCGTGCCTGCGCGCTCTTCCCGGGGTCGCATTCAGGGCCGCGTGGGCCAGGCTGGGCCATGCCACTCAGCAACCCGCGCGCTGCCGCCGCCTCTGCTCTCAGCTGCGCTGCCGCTGCCTGGGGCCACGCCCATGTCTTAGCCAGGCCCCCGAGCAATGACCCTCCCCACGCCCTGCTCCAGCGCGCATTTCGGCTAGGTGTGGCTCCACTCTGCCGCCAGCCGCCGTCCGCGCGCCGCTCCTCTCACGGGGCTCGCTCCACCACGCGGGGCCGGGCGGGCTCCTGCCGCACCTCGCTGCGCTGCCGACACTGCAGCTCACATCGCTCCACCCGCGCGCGGGAGCTGCCTCGCTGCTGCTCAGAGAGCGCTCGGCACACATGGCCGCAGTCGCATGGTCCCTGAAGCAGTTTTAACTTCACAAGGACACAGCTGACATTGTTCAACAGTCTCAGTAATTAAATAATATTCACAAAAATGTTCTTCCATCAGCATATATTTTGACTCAGAAATTAACTGTGTCCAAACAGTCTTCCAATAGTCTTCGGTAAGAATCAAATCCCAAGAAACATAGAAAAAGTTCTTAAACAACCATGAAAGGAAATGTTTCAGTTCCTTTTGAGCTTGAATTAAGCTAAAATTTACAAATCGTTGTTCAAGAATCTTGCCAAGTTTAAGATAAATGTCCATATGTGGCTCTGAGAGCCAAGAGTCTTTCCATGGTTCCTCCATAGTTTAGAGATGGAGCAGCAAAACAAAAACAAGAAGAGAAATCCAGAGTTTATTCACAAATCAGTTGCTGTCCTTAGGGATCGGGGATTCTTCTGCTAGCATTATCCACCATTTGTTACAGTGGGGATACTGCAACACGTGTATCAGACAACGCGGCCCATGGAAAAGAAATATATGTGGACCGATTCTTGCTAGATGTTTCAGAGATGTTTATTTCTCCAGCCGCATGGCCGGGGCTCTGCCGAGGAACTGCTCAATCACGGGACTGGAGGGTCCTTGCCCACGCAGGGGAACACAAAACAACCAGTGGGGAATGAGGCATTCCCGGGGCAGGGAAAGCCCGTGCCTCCCCCCAGGGCCCCTCTCCCAGGACCACGTGGCAGGGGGAAGGGACCCCAACAGCTGAAGCAGCGTGTCCTCACACTCAATAATCTCCATTGCCATAGCAACACATGCTTGTCAGATCAGGACTGAATAGTAGCAGGAACCTCCCTGCAGAAATCTGCTAACCCTTAGATACGCAACTCTAGAATTCAGTAGGATTTCTTTTTTCTTTTAGAAAGTTAATATTGTTATACAATACAAGACAAATGTCTCAACCCATCTGATCTGAATCTGTGCAACTTGCTTTCTAGTAAACCAAAGTTCTGAAGTGCTTAATGCAGCTAGAAACAGAAGTAGATGATTCAGGTGACAGGTTTTTCACGTAGGAAATTGTAAATGAAAATAGAATCATAGAATATGCTGAGTTGGAAGGGCCCCACAAGGATCATCGATTCCAGCTCCTGGACGTGCACAGGACACCCCAAAAATACCACCCTGTGCCTGAAAGCATCATCCAAACACTCCTTGAATTCTGTCATGCTTGGTGCTGCGACCACTTCCCTGGGGAGCCTGTTCCAGTGCTCAAACATGCTCTGGGTGAAGAACCTTTTCCTAATATTCAACCTAATTTCCCCTCAGCACAACTCCACCCATTCCCTCAGGTCCTTTCACAGAGCAGAGATCGGTGCTGCCTCTCCACTGCCCCTCCTGAGGAATCTGCAGCCCATGATGAGCTCTGCCCTCAATCTCTTGTCTACGCTGAACAAGCCAAGTGCCCTCAGCTGCTCCTTGTATGGCTTGCTCTCTATTTAGCATTTAAATAATAGTACACAAACACTGGATATCATTCTGTTCCCTTTGGAGGGAACAGAGAGTCCTTCCCCTGTTCATTCTTCATAGAAAAATATTTGTTCACTTTTCACCTACAGTCAGTCATAAGACACTCAAGTTCCATTGTCATCATACACAGCTGGATTAAGCAAGGTAGGGGTGCAGAGATAAGTGATTTGTGCAAGTTTACATATAAAGTTAACATAAGAAACACTGTTTTGCAGCTCTGGATCAGTTATTACTGCATTTATCATTATTATATTCGTTACCATTTATATTTTCATCATTACCTGATTAATAGGAAAAAAAAAGCAATAATAAAACCTTTCAGCTAAAGTTGCACGTCATCTGGTTCAGGGAATTCACCATACAGATTGCTAGGCCTGGTTTTCACTCCAGTATGCTGTGGTTTAGTGTCTTGGTACATTTTTAATCAATCAAGTGTTGCTACACTCAAAAATGTATGCAGATAGAAAAGTTAGTGTCCCTATAAACTGAGGACTGGAAAATGCTGAAGTGTAACCACAAATTATGCTCAATACTGCATTATTCATGCTCTCTTGTTTTACTTTTTTCCACCATAGTTGGGCAGACTCCCTTAGTGCAGGCAAATAAAGAGATTTCTATGGAAATGTTGCCTCAGACATACAAGTACATCTTGAAGAGTTGCTAGAATCAACTTCCATGAAGTTGTTTATTCTGTATTGGTAAACTATTCAGAGGCCCAGGTGCTTTATTTCTAATAATTTATGTAGGAAACTGCCTCAAGTAGTTAGAAAGAGTTCAGACTTTGGTAGATTAAGAAAACCCCACTTCCTGTAGCAGGTTTTTTCTGAACCACTACTACACATTTGCTAAGAGACACAGTATAAATCATGTTTCATAGAAAATGGCAAACATCAGGTAACGGTGTCTGGTAGGTTCTTTTAACTTTATATTAAATAGTTCAATTCGCTCTGTGTAGATTTTAATTACTAAAAGGTTCATGATGTGCTTGGATTTAGGATGACTTTAAAAAATTGCCAATTTTTATTCATATCAGGTGTTTTGCAGAGTCTCCTAAGTGTTGGGTGCTCAGGTAATATTGGATCAAAAAAGATTCTAGAAAGATGAGAGTGATTTCACACATTCACTGTTTTCTGCATCATACTTCAATAAAATCTGACAACCATGTATTTTTGTCTTTTAAACAAGGCATTAGACAGAAGCAGAATTCAAAATAACCATGCTTTTAAATCTAAATTAACTTTTAAGAAGTCTAGGATGATATTTAGAACAATAGTTCCCCAAGTATTTCAGTCTGTCTCAGCTGCAACAACTAAAAGTATGCCAGCTGTATGAATCTATTTGACAATAACATATGTTTTAGAAGTGCTGATAACTCACCTTGAAAAGGTTTTGCAGCACATCAGTGAGTTCCTCTACCTTTAGTCATATTTCTGATATTTCATCTCATGTTCTCTCTTTGTCAATGTCTGGGAAAAAAATTATATATACAGTGAAATGCCACTACAGAATTCTTTTGGATAGAGTAATAATTCTTTCCAGAAAAAGAGAATTCATTAAAAAGTTATTATCTCCCTAACTCAAAAGAAAAGCACTAAATTACAGAGGAATATTACATCAGCAGCTATTATGGCTGGCACTAAAGCTAAAGTCTATAACTGCATTTCAGGAAACATGCCAAAATAATGAAAACCAGGAAAGAGTCAGGAAATATTCCTCTACAGTCCATCAGCAATGAAGCTACATCACAGATACCTAACCTATCTGGGGCAGCTATTTATGTAATTCGGGGGTTTTAAGTCTATCAGGTTCCAGTTGTTTAAAAGTCTGTTAAAATGTTCAGTTATAAAGAAAGAAAAAGTCTTACACCTAACAGATTCCATAATTGCCACAGGAGTTGTCTTCTCCTCAGCAGATCTACAAAGCCAACACTCTTTCCTTGTACACACCCAAAGAATGTCAGCACATCATCCACAGCTTGAACCAAAGGACAGTTGTTTCCTATATCACCAGTTTTCTTCATGAGAGGGCAATACTGATGATGGGAAGAAGGAGTAGGAGGAGTACTGGTCAGGGAGCCACTTAATCTACTAAATGTGTTAACATGGCTGTTATCAATCATAAATCAGCACTTATAAGAACCAGAAAGCTGTAAGACTTAATAAATTCACAAATACTATGATTTTGTACTTTTATGCTATCAACATACAAATGTAATACACAGCATATTTCAAAGTTCTGCGGGAAGTATGGAACATTAAAAGCATCCCAAGATGTTATGTAAGATCACCTAAAAGGCACATTAATGATTAGCCAATTACTCCTGTAAGAAGATAATGCACTTTTTCTACTGCAGCTGCTAAAACACAACTGTCTGCTCTGCATAGTACAAATGAGACAGAGTTCCTGGGCAGCTGCTCTGCTTCCATGAAAACACTCAGTAGCTTTTTGAAAGAGCTGGAAAAAGATGTAGAAGAACAGCTGCTCTGTATTCAAGTGAATTCAAGTATGAGACGGCTACAGCGCACCACACTTCCTACTACTGCACACTACCTCTGTATTTCCCACTAATAAATGAAGGAAGAGAGCCGGTATAAAAATTGGTTTTGCCCTTTAAGCTTAATGTCTATTGTATTTTAGTACTTTCTCACCTCTAAGTTTTGCATCCCAGAGTTTGGACAAGGAATTGCTAAACACACTTTGCATTCTCTGTAACACCAAAACACCATCTCTCATTAGAATTCTGGCTCCATAACCCAATCACTCTAATTACCTTTTCAAATACCCAATTTAACTCTCTCTGCTAGGTAAATTGACAATGGTTTCTATATCTACCATAAGGGGAATGCTGATTAGAAAAAAGCACAATTACAATGTTTACAAGGTGTCATCACAGAGCAGAGCAGTCCTGCATTAAAGCAATCCAATATGTAGAACTGTACAAAGCTCCAACTGGGTTATCACAATATTCCTAATTCAGGATATAACATACATACTAAATGTAAATCTTTAAAACAGAATTTCAGGTTTGCAATTAATAATCTACTTCCACAAAATACTTCTTGTTTTCAAAAATATGTTTTGAAACCTCTAAAAATATAGAGATAATTATGAACTTAATCTATAGTTCTAGGTTTTCTAGCCTTAGGCTCTGTGGTATTATTGAAATGTATTTCTTCATTAAGTTTTAGTATACATTTATATCTGGGTGAGAAAAGATCCCAACCCAGTGTCCTGGGCTCCGAAACATACACTATGCCATCTCAGTAGACATGCAATGTGTGTGTTTATTCAGGCAAGAAAAGGTATGTGCACACATACAAATATAAGTTTAATTTGCTATACTTACATACCTAGGCTACCATGCAATAGCAGTGTTGCTATGGGAACAGGTTTTCAAAAAAGTAGGAGATCACACATGACAGGCAGCACATTTTTGAATGTTTTTCTGTATATATATTATGCCAGGGTGGATAGCAAGCACATCAAAATAAAGCCTTATATGCCCTGGTCTATAATGAGATTCCATTGATCATTTTGCATTACGATTTTTTAAGGATTCTACAAAGTGCTACTTGTTTCTAGGTGTGTAAGAACTCTTTTCCCTCATTTTTATGTACTTTATATTTCACTTGTAATTTCCTATCTTCTTATCGGGTCCTCCCCTTTTATTTTGTTTTTCCCTAAATATATTCATAATGCTCATTTGCTCATTCATTCTTCCTGCCCATTATATACCTCTTTCTTTCTTTCGCTCTTTCTCTCTCTCTCTGTGTATACTTTTCTCAGGACTTTTCAACCCTCTTTTGCATATTTTGCAGTCTACCTTTACTCATAGTGTTGACTCCAAACAAAACACCCAGCATTTGCTCTGACAGAAGGCCAAGAGACACCCAGAGCCACGGTAACAATACTTGGAGTGACATTTTTTCATTCAACAAAACTGAATGTGTATTTCTTCCTTCCACTTCCACATAAGAGGAAGAGTCACTTTGCTTTTTGTTTTATGCATTAAAAGAGCTACAGCAAAATGACATACACTTTCATTTGTTCTTTCAAAATCTCTCAATAAATCCATTTCACAGAGTTTATTTCCCACTGTACATGGTAGCAGGTATGATGTTTTCTGTAAACTGATGATATAACCTTTACAACCTAGTAGAGAGTTTCAAAAGCTTACATCCCCAAAGCTTTGAAACTGAAAGGTAACACAGGCAGCCAGCTGAAGGACAGCTAAAGACAGTGCAAATGTAGCAGTATTCCAGAAACCTGTCACATCAATTCCTTCTTTTTAAATGCCCATGAAAATGTTATTAAAAATTTTTGTAGGTGTTGACATAAAAAATGGTATTTCATGTCTTAATATGACTTAATATGCATTGAAAACTCTCTAGACTAATAACTTGCCTGATTAGCATGTTGTCCTAGGGTATAGAAGCCATATTGTGCTTCATTTGACATTTTGAGCTGTTAGTCAGACATCAGCAGTGTCAGGAAAACGTCATCTGAAGTGGAAGGTAATATATTCAGATCAGTTCTACTTTTTCAGCTTTCTGATTTCTTCCTGTTCCATGATTATTCTTCTGCATCAACATTTGCAGGAATTTGTAATTCAAATATAGAATTTTTAAACCACCAGCAGCCCAAGTTCCATCTGGAATTTGAACATTCAAGCTGAGCTCCTTCTGCTGCACACAATACTTACACCACCACTACCAATAAATATTGGGAAATTAGAATTCTGCAGACGGACTTTCTAATGAACAGAACAATTTGCTCTTTCACACTCTTACTATGACTCTAATTATGATTCCCATAAAAAATAAATTTGTGAGGTAACGTTTTTAAATCTCAGTGAATCAAAATATTAGTCAGATAACCCCAAATTCATGTGCATACTTAATAAACGTTTAAAAACAGTGAATATGAGTGGCATGTCTATATGAACATGCACTGAAAGGTGTATAGTACCAATTTCCTTGAGTGATAGTGAATTGCGTGAATTGTATGAATCACTTTTTGGCTTAGCTTGGTTTTTTTTTCTTTTTGGCTTCTTTTTGTGTTACAGAAACACAGAAGACTCAACGTAGGTTTTTACAAAATTTAACACGCAACAAGAGTAGTATTATAATTGGCTTATACATACAAAAACCAGAAGAGATTTCAGAGTTCCTCTCTTTACACTTTAATGTATTTAATTCATTAAAAGCCCCAAAGGTCTGCAGTTTTCTATTGTATTTCAACTGACATTAAATTTCAAATAAAAGTGTGTTTCATTTTTGTAAGAGGTACCATTTAATCTTTTCCATTTGTAGTCTACTACTTCACCTGCTGCTAACTCAGAAATACAGTGATTCTGAAGTTCACCATCATAGTAAAATTACTCACTTTAAGCCATTTCCCTTCTTCAACTACAATCAAGAGAAAGTTGATGGCGAGTACTTTAAATAGTTCCCATTTCAGATGAGATGGCTGCCAGACCATAAAACAAGCTGCTTCTACACTGCTTTGCCTGAAACTGTTAAAAATGAGGCTAATTTAGAAAATAGACACAACGTAGAAAATAAATATCAGAAACACAATGAGCTCGGATATAGTGAGTTTCTCCAATTTTCCCTCTTGTTTTGATAAAAAAGAATGACATACCATCATGTGAATTACTGTGTGAGGTGGGGAAAATCCCCCAGGTATTAATAACTTTGTAAAAGGTCTTTAAGCATACATAACATGCATACAGACTGCATGAAATCCCATCTGTTTGTCGGATAGAAGCGGAATAAGTCAATATTGACAAATTAAGTTTATTAAAAGGATATACCTTTGCGTTACAAAACATATTGTAGAGTAATCCTTACAAAATCTCTGGGGCTATTAAAATTTTTCCTGCCCCATTATATGCACTTTGAAGCCCTTAGAAAATTGTTCCTCTTTGTAATTCAACTTCTTTGTATGTATAGCATGAAGTGTGCACTCTCACACAGGATGCTACAGGTATCAACAGTTCCTTAGGCATAAACATCAAAATGCATGGCAGTAGCTGGGAAAAGAGTTTTTCCCTAGATAGGCATGTATCCACAGACAACAAGGGTTATTGAACAGGGCACTACATGGCAAACATTAAATTAAACAGTCAGTAAGAACAGATGTAAACATTAGTTCTTTGCTGTTTATGCTCAGTTTACTCCTGAACACCCAACATTTCAGAAAATCCACTAACTCTCCAAGTGTACTGTTGATGAAGGATTTTGCAGTGTTTTCCTCCTTTTGGGAAATTCGACACTAGATGGCACATCACACCATGAAATGTGTAATGAGGTGTAAGCAAATGCTGCTTGCACTAGAGCACACTACTCATCTAAAAGGCTCCTTAAATCAATACAGGAACACTTCTATATCAGACTCGAGGTCTGCTTCTGAAAAAGGTCCTTGAAGAATAAATTTCATACAGTATTCATAGGTAGATGTTTAATTTACTACTAAATTAATCCTAACAGGTTTTATTATGTATTAAACTTCTATTACATTAGCTGATGCTAAAATACAATTTAATATCCACAAGAGAGTCCTAAGTATTAAGTTATGCGTTTCTTTCAAAACCATTTGCAAAAGAATACCACCATGGATTAGTTTCACTAGTGATGCGTTACTGTCTAAACCATTATTTTAATTCACACAGCACTGAGTTTAACTGCCAAACTTGGAACTCAGAACTGATAGCAGTTCTCAGAACTCAGTGATTTTTTGCATATTAAAAATTAGTAAGACTATAAACTTGAGCTGTAGTCCTCCAGACCTCATTGTTTTCATAAAGTAAGGTTGTATCACTAAACACAATGGATCCTATGGTCGGAGCTGTACTGCTCAAGGTCTGGAGCTTTCCAGGCAACCAGTATATTTTATTCATAGGGCAAGTATTAAGTGTATTTTTAGGCCTGTAAATAAATATCTATGATCCACCGAGGTATTATATTTGTGATGCACAGTTGCACAAAACCCTTTAAATAAGCTCTGTATTTCACATGCCTTGTAACAGATTGGAAACATTTAAGTAGGAATCTAGCAGGCAGAGTATTTTTAAGCTACACTGATGTTTGATGCATGAATCCTGTAACAAAATGCAAAATAATCTCTGAGTAAGAATTGGCATGCACTTCTTTTAAACTCCATGAATAAAAAAAAGAGAGCTGCTCTTTTCAAAATAGAAATAAAGGAAGATCTCACAGGGAAATAATTCAGTCAGTGGAAAACAGTGCTTATATTTGCTTTCACATGAAGGCAGGGAAGCGAGGGTTAGAACGCAGAACAAAATGTAATTTTTTATGCAAAAGAAAAATAATCTTTAGAACTCTATTTCATGTAAACTGAGTCAAAACCCTGAAATGTTTTAAATGACAATTTAATTGCAAGACGAAGAAGTTATATGGTTGCCATGGCTGCTTCCAAATGCCTTGATATGCTTTCCTGTCTTTATTTTTAATCTTAACTCTGAACTAACTCTGAATTTATGTCTTTTACTGCCATATCAGCCATTTTTCTTCAGAAGTCTATTCCACTGCTTGATATCTTCAACTGGTAAGGGCAGATAACTTTGGGATAGTAAATCTCCCAGTCCAACATTTCAATTCAACATTTTACACATTAAAAACAAGACTGGAAAAGAATACTTCAATATCCAGTTCCTCTGCTATGCAAAAATAACTGCGTTTAAACAGTTACAGCCTTATTTCCTTTCTCAGCATGATTTTTCTCATCTCTGGGTAGATACCCAGCCTAGAATAAGATTCTCTAGCTGTATAACATGATTTTCTCCGCTTACATAGGAAAAAGAGCCCATGGTACTCCGAGTACAGCTAGGCAACCAGCTCACTAACCACAGCTATTTTGGTAGCAACAGCACCTTACAAAGAAGTGGGCTCCACAAAGATAATGTGGTTAAAACTGTATCACTCAAGAAGGTTAAATTGTCAAAAATAGCTTTCCCTCAAATGCAGGAGTCAGGCTTGTATTTGTATGTTGAAATTACAGGCAATTTTGAATTGCAAACAACTTTGTGGCAAACCAAAAATATGGGTGTTTTTTTTCCTCTCCAATACCCACATGTTGATTTATGTTGTCCATTAGGTAGAAGGAAGTTTCCTCTGTCTTTAAAATAAAGCAATCCTCTAATAAAGTGAGTTTGGACTTTGAAACGACAAAATAATAGCTGGGATAATGTAATACATAGACAAGCTCTCTCCTGTCATAATGCTGTGGCTATAACCACCATAATCCCTTGAACTCCATTATTTTTGAAGAAAGATGCTGGCTTGTACTACCCATCAATGAGGCTCTGTTTCCAACAGAACTACACTCTGATTCAGACAGTTTAAAGTATGCTGTGTTTTGCCCTGTAACCTGAGGGCAAAATGGAAGTTGAAGTACTGGTCAGCTTCTTCATGAGCAACAGATGCTAACAAATTACTAATGAAAGTGCCATGTTTGCTGTTATGTCATCACAGCTGGAGGGTGCTTTTAACATATTTTATATAGAAATCATGTTTTAATTGCAGCATTATGCAGCATTCTGCCCTAGGATGGACAAATTAAATGCAAACAATAAGCATTGGGGAGATCTAGATCTAATCTCAGCCAGCATCCAGATACATATTGCTACATAAACTGACAATTATCAGTGGGTTTGGGAAGGCTTCATTTTATTTGTGTTATTTTACTCAGTGATAGTGTTAGAACTAGAAGCTGAAAATTCAAGGATGCAAAAAGATTCAGAGATAATAACACAGCCCTGAACTAATGACATACTCCTGTACTATAAGGAGAGCAGTTCAGGCTTCAAGGATAACTACCACTAACAGTTCTAAGGTCACTGTAGGATCATGTACTAGGCACAAACATATGCACAAACTTTAAATAGCAAAGAACAAAGAACATGAAACCAAACATCCGGATTAAAAGGCTACTCTTTCAAACACCACTGGAACTGTATGCTTTGTACTTTACCACTTCCAAGCCCAGATTTACAGCCTTGTGTTAGCAATCAAAGTCTACAATTAAAGGGAGAGGTTCTTTAAAGAAGTCAGCAGTCTCCATTTAGGATAGAAATGGAAGGACTGAGTCTCCTAAACT
Organism: Corvus kubaryi; assembly: GCF_017639235.1. Classification (NCBI taxonomy): domain Eukaryota; kingdom Metazoa; phylum Chordata; class Aves; order Passeriformes; family Corvidae; genus Corvus; species Corvus kubaryi. The sequence continues at coordinate 7,946,763 of NW_024581093.1, read as the reverse complement.
CCTGATCAACCAGCAAGTTCCAATCAGTTTGTGTATTTTTAAAACGCCACTGTTTAATTTTGAGGTCTAAATATGAATTCGGGTCTGGTTAAATAGGATCCTAGATGCACTGTGGAGAAGAACATTTTCCTTCAAAACATAGTTGTAAAAAACCAGAACCACTCCGAATTGTCATCCAGCCTCTTACTGCAGCCACAGTGTTGCAATGACTGTACTGCAGTACTACATTATTTGCAGCAACAAAAGCCCTACAGATTTGCTAACATAAAAGCAGAGCTTCGCGGCATGCCAGTGGGGTGCACTCCTTAGCTTTGCAGCCCTAATAAATACTTGGTAGTTAAAAATCTCATAAATTTATCCTGACATTACTGATTTATTTCTTTCTTTGTAAAAGGTATATATTTTTAAACATTCTAGTCTATACATCAGCAAAAAGCAAAAGTTGGAAAGTTGATCACAGTTCAAAGCCGATTAAGGAGGAAATAGTAGAAGACAATGTACATGCTTGGATCAGGAATCTGTTTGCAGTGGTAGATAATTTTTACACATCTCCTCTATCTGAATTTATAGGAAATAAATCTAAGAGCAGAAGACTACTATCAGTCAGGAGTGCAGTTCATGAAGCTGTGAAATTACTGAGTAGTTTCTTTTAGTGTTTCAATTTAACTTTACAAATGGTGTTCTCCATTTTTTGCTCTCATTGCAAACTACATAATTAAAAGACATCATACTCTGCCACTACAGAATTCTTTGTTCTCATTCCTTTTCCTAAAATAAATTCAAGTTAAGGTACATTATTATTACGGATGTCTAGGAAAGTAGAACACATCTAAAGCTTTTAAGGGCTCCTTCCCTAATTCAGTTACTCACATTAAGTTAAAAACTTTCACTTAAGAATGTGCAGTTGATATTGCTAAGGCAACGTTAGAGGAGCAAACCCAATTTTTGGAAAGATTTGCTATCCAGCTCTGTTGCAGTATGACAAGCTAGTGGTTCCACTCTGGGATCCAGGGTTTCTTACCACACTCAAGAATGGGGGATTAAAAGAACTAAGCAGGACGCTCTGCTGGACACTGCAGATGTTCACAGATTTAACAGTGGCCTAGCAAAAAACTGGAAATCAAAGGTAAAGACTACAATGAGCAGACTACTGATACCCAAAAAATGTCAGTAAATTCCCTCAGTATAGGACAGCAAGCAATGACAGAAGAAGAGTAAAGTCTTCCAGTCCTTGAGCTGTCACAAATTTATGGACAGCAGAGTGAGTCAGGTTGGAGTCCAGTTTATTGCAAATTGAATTTATTACCAGCAGTAGAGATTTGGTGTTTTCACTCTGCATAGCAATTTTTTCCAGTAACTCTCTTGAAAGGTTTAAGTAAACAGGAACAATTTGTTCAAGAAAAATGATATCTCTATGACTGTCATAAATGCCCTGTGTCCTCTTATCTGCAGCAAAATGCAAAGGAAGAAATTTAAATACCTACTAGCAGAAAGAGACTTTACTTAGACATATGTCAACTATACCAGGCTTAGCTGAATACCATATGCCATGGAGACATGACTGTTGGGGTTTTAGTTTAGTCTGTTTTTTTTTTTTTCCTGTTAAAGG